>NW_022900934.1:26010003-26020526 GCF_012274545.1 Fukomys damarensis
CACGGCGGCGGCGGCGGCGGCGGCGGCGTTAGCAGCGGCAGTAGCAGCCGTAGCAGCAGCAGCCCCGAGATCGCTAAGGAATGCGGCGGCTCCGCATAACCACGGGGTCAGGGGTCACGGCTTCGGCCTCTGCTTTCCCGCTCTGCTGAGGAACCTAGACAGGACTGGAGGCAGGGCGGAACGGCGAGACGCGGCTTTCCCTCCGGCGCTTGGGTGCGTGCGTGTCTGTCGTGGGTGTGTGTGAGTGTGTGTGTGAAGAGTGAGGAGGGGGAGTGTGGGTTTTTTTTTTTTTTGAACAAAAACAAATCGAAAGGGCGACTGGGAATCGTAGTCCCGGCTGCCTCCCTGGCCTCTTCCGCTCCGGAAGAATATGGCTGCGTGAAGCGATTGGACCACACTTCCCGGCGTGCCCTGGGGCCATCTTTTCCGCCCTCCTTCCATTCTCTGCTTCGCTCAGAGCTTGGTAAGAAAAGGAGTGGGCAGACGTTCGGGGAAAGGACTGGGCGGTGTCTCGCGAGGTGCGGGAACTGGTTGAGGCCCGCGGGATTATGGGAAGTTTGCTGGGAAGGGGCGGTGGCTGCCCTGCCGCCCCGTTTAACCCCTTCTAAACTTCTAGTCTGGACCTCTGGTCTGGTGAAGATGGGGATTGGGAAGTGGTGGGTCCGCTCCCCGTTCCCAATTTGTGACTCTGCCCACCTACACCTCTTATAGGTGATGAGGGGCAGGACTTTCCCTTTGGGTCTACCCCTAAATGAGTCAGTGCCGTATAATAATGAGACAAAAAGACACTCATACCAATAAAACGGTTTTTCCGCGATTGACGGATCTAGACGGTTCCCCGTTTCCCCCTATGCTTTCACGCCCCTGTGATAGTTGTAGAGGCTGCACCTGCAGTGTACAGTTTTTACCAATTGGTGAACTTGGTGATAGGATGGAAGGTAAAGAACTTGGGGTCATATTGACACTAATACACCTGACAATATTTTAGAGGCAGTATCCTGGAGAGAGCTCAGGCTTAGAGTCAAATGAAACTAGACCGAAATCCTGGTGCTCCACTCAATCTCCCAGAGCCTGTTTTCTGATCTATACTGGGCTAATGTCTCAAAGAATTATTAGGATCAAAATTAACATAAAACGTCTGGTAGAGCGAAAGACTGAAGGAGAACCTTGACATTATTAGATATATAATTTGGTCCCTGGTATAGAGCACATGTTTAATAAGTGGTAGCTGTTACCAGCTAACAATGGACAGTGTACTTCGTTTCTCTGAGCCTTGGTTACAGAACATTAAATGAAATGAGATTTGAAGTACGCAGCACATTAAAGGTTTGCTATGTGTAGTTGTTGAACCAGTGTTCAGAAACATTTCTAAAATCAGTGCTGAGCTGAACTGATAGCCAGCTCTTCAAAACTGTAAAGCAGGATGAGTGGAAAGGTTTCCATGGATAAGAAAATACAGCTGGGGGAGGGGGATTTAGCTCAGAGGTTCCGCCACCTGCTTTGTAAGTGCAAGGTCCCAAGTTTGTTTCCCGTACCAAGAAAAAAGAAAACACAGCCTACCCTACATTCCCTGATTGTTAGAACACAGGAGTGAACCAGGACTAAAAAACCTTATCTTACCGCCCAACACCTAACACAAAAGCGTTCGGTGATCCTGCTTCTAGTACTGTTCACACAAGACTGTCACATCCAGGAAACAAAGTCCCACAGAATGTACAGGTTGCAGAAGGTGAAGTCACATTTTAAAATTCCTTCTCTTCTAATTTCATCCCAACAGGAAGAAGAGGAACAACCTCCCCATTGACCTGGTTGTGTACTTTTTTTTCCCAGTCTACAGCTGACACAGTAACCTTTGACATGGCATATGGCTTATTTCAAATGTCTTTTTGAACAGCTTCAAACCACCACCTGTAAAGAGTAACTAGAGAAGATTCACGATAATGTATATGTTTAGTACATGCACTATGGTAAGCAGAATACTGATTTCTCTGCTCACCTCAGATTGTCCAAGCTTTAGTTTCCCTACAATAGTAGTGGCAGACTTACTGAATGCATGCTTCAACAGGCTGTATGTATCATTGGAAGCTCTAAAAGATTCTCCATCACTTCCCTAGAGCCTGCGAACATGTTACATTTAATGGCAAAGGAATTTTACAGATGGAATTTAGGACTTTAAGTAGGCAGATTTATCCTAGATTTATCTGGGTGCGCCCAGTATAATCACATGGGCACTTAAAAGCAGAAGAAGGAAAAGGCATTTCAGAGAGATAAAGCAGAATTAGATTCAAAGTTTGAAAGAGAATGGATTCACTGTTTCTGGCTTTGAAAGTGGCCCCAAGCCAGGCACGTAAACGAGCTCCTAGAATCAGAAAAATCCCTACCAACAGCCAGCAAGAAAAGAATTTCAGTCCTATAACCTCATGGAACTGAATTCTGACAACTCAGTTGAGTTTGGAAGCAGAGTCTCTAGAAAGAATACAGACATCATAATCCCACCCTTAGACTTGAAGCAGAGAACCAGTTGAGCCATGCTGCATCTGAGTTTCTGGGCCATAATATAAGATATAAATGAATGTTGTTTTAAGCCATTAAATGTGTGGTAACTTTTTACAGCAGGAAAGACAGCTAATATTAGGCACTGTGGAAACACCTTCATTTCTTTCAGCAAACACTGCCTGGCTCTCAAAGTTGGGTCAGGCCATAGAGGAATCCAGATGTGAATATATCTGCCTTTGCAGAATCAAACTAATTACAACATCAAATCAATCATGAAAAGAATATATTCAGAGGATGTAAGAGATAATTTGTTAAAGGGCCAGGGATTTAGCAGCTCAGTGGTTCCATCACCTGCCTCACAAGCACAAGGACCTGAGTTTGATCCCCAGTATCAAAAAAGAAAAAAAAATGTTAAAAAGTCGGCTTTAGTCATTAAACCTAAAGTAGTGGTGATTTGAGACAGGGTCTCACTATGTAGTTGAGGAACCCACTATGTAGCCCAGGTTGGTCTCAAACTGACAGTGATTTGCCTGCCTCAGCTTCCCGTGTGCCACCATGCCTGGCTTTTTTTTTTTTTTTTTTTTTTAATAATGAAACTCCTGAGTTTATTTTCTTTTTTGGTACCAGGGATCAAACTTGGGACCTTGCGCTTGTGAGGCAGGCAGCGGCATCACTGAGCTAAATCCTCAGCCTGAGTTTATTTTCTTGATAGAAGCACCAAAGCACAAACCTATGCATTTTTTGGTGTTGGGTTTTTTTTTTTAATTATAGTCATTTTTTACTATAAATTGTCTGTGTACATCAACACAGGTGCCATGGGCATTGTAAGATAAACAGGACTGACATTCAACCCTACCTAGTGCAAGGGATGAGTCACTCTTTTCAAACTTAGGAGCAAATAACAAAACTAGTAGACACCCAGGAATTCCCAAGACAAGTACACCCCCGAACCTCAGGTAAGGTATGAAATCACTCGCTTGAGTCAGTGCCATCATTTGGACAACAGAGTACATAGCGAATTCAGAAGATGAGCTGGGCATGGTGGTGTGCATCTATGGTCCTACCTATTTAGAAAGCTAAAGCAGGAAGTTCCCCTGAACCCAGGAGTTCAAGACCAAACTGGGCAATATGAGACTTATCTCTTCTTTAAAAAAATAAAAGTAAAGCCAGGCGTGGTGGCGCACACCTGTAATCCCAGCTCTTGGGAGGATGAGGCAGGAGAATCACTGTGAGTTCGAGACCAGCCTGGGCTACATAGTTCCAGGTCAGTCTCAACTACATAATGAGATCCTGTCTCAAAAAAACAAAAAACAATAATAATGATCATATTTGCTGCACTTCCAGCAAAGCAGATTAGCAAATGTGTAAACTCCTGGTTCCTCTCACATTTCATTTGTTTATATGATGTTTGATTTATAATTGTGCTTGTGTGAGCATATACTTGGGTTCATTATCCTATCCCCAAATTGACCACAGTCATTGGCACATGGCAGGTGCCCAAACTGTGGAATGAATGATGCTATCTTAATACTTCATTACAGGAAATCTGTGAGGAATAAAAATTTTCTACTGAATGATTCCTAAACAGTATTCGCAACCTACTCCGACTGAAGTGGGCAAGATTGAGATACGATTTCACCTAAACAGATTGATACAAGTTGTAAAGATGAGCAGACTGCTTCTTGGCCTCACTGCTCTTGTTAAGTCATAGAATCTGCCCAGATGATGGGTGGTCCTAATTCATAACACATCTATTATTTACCATCATTTGAAATCTGCTGTTTTCCAGTCCTCCACATGGCTGGAAATGGGGTTTAGATTACCAGAAAATAGCCAGGTATGGTGCCTATAATCCCAGCTCTTAGAGGATAAGCCACTAAGGCAGAAAGATTTCAAGTTCAAGGCCAGCCCAAGTTACATATCAAGACCCTGTCTCAAAAAAAAAACAAAAGGTTAATGATAGTTATCTCTGACTTATAAGGCACTGGGTGATTTTTGTTGGGTTTTTTCCTACAAATATTTTTAATTGAAAAAAATCATTTTCACTTCAACTACAAAACAGCATTTAGTTTAAGATGGCAGGTATACATTTTTTTTCTTTATACCTGTCTATTTTCCAATTCTAGAGTAAGTGTACTACTTTATGATGGAAAAATAAAATTTCCAAAGTAATGTGGGTCAACAATGGGACAATATCTTTAATAATAAATTCCTTCATTTTGCTTAAAAAAGATTTTTAGAACCCCTTAGAGTGGCCTCAAAAAATGACCTGAGCTAGTTTTTACCAAAATTGTGAAAAAAATGAAAGCTGCCTGCTTGATTTGCTAGTTTTTAGATGGAGATTTCATGGCCTCACTAAGGAACCATTCTAGTTTTTAATCTTAATGCCAAAAAGATGTACTCAAACTTACCATAAATCCTATGGCCTCAATTTAAATCATTTCGTCTGTGAAGAAGAAAAAGCACCTTCAAGTGACAAGGGTGGTCCAAGAATGATGAGATTGGTGATTTGTTTCATTTTCAATTTTTATAATGAAAACATTTACCTATACCTCACCCCCAAATGGCTTTTTGCCCTCCTTTTCAGTGATTTTTAATATCTAAATGTGAAGTTGAGGGCTTATAAAAATGGTTTTCAATGGATTTAAGTCTCCGATATCACAACCATCTTATGAGGTGAGTGAATAAAATAGGAAGGTCAGTAAAATAGATCACACAATTAGCTGTTCTAGAGTCAACATTTAAATCCCAAGTCCCTCCCTATGATCTTGTGATAGCCATCCTCCAAAATGGTCCCTGAGCAATTCCCCTGCTCCCAGTACTGTATTCACAATCCCTTTTAGGCCCCTTCCACTTTAAAAGGGCTGAACTGTGAACCAACAGGCAAGAGAGGAAATGACCATGTGTGGCCTCTGGACCTGGTCAGAAAAGACTGCAGCTCTTGTTCTCTGGGTTTGTACAAGCAAAGGCAGTCACTGTCAGAAAGTCAAGCAGCCTTATGGAAAGGTCCACAGGACAGTAGATCCAGACAAGTTTCAAATGATTTCAACTTTGGCCAAGAATACTCACTGTGACCTCATGAAAAACAGCCACAATCACCCAAAGAAACTGGATTCCAAACCCAGGGAAGCAGAGATAAACTGTTTTCAAAGTCACTAAATTTTTTAATTAATCTGTTTCATAACTGATAGTTACTAATAAAGACATAGTAATGCTTGCCTTCTGGGTGGTTCTTATCTTGGGTGAAATCTGTTAAAAAAATTAACTGACCCTTTTTCCAAAACAACTTACCTGTATCTATTTATGCATAATTCTGTATAGTGGTCCAGAGCATTCCCAGCCCCTCTGAAGCCAATTTGTAGTCAAAGTAGTAGCAGTTGCAGTGATTCCTTTTCCTCTGAGAAGTGTGGAGAAATAAAGTCACTAGCCCAGTGCTAATAAATAAAAACCCAGCTCCTGAGATTAATATAAAAATTAGATGGTGAAAAAAAATTTGGGGAGGAGAACGAGTCTTGCTATAAAATTCAGGCTGGCTTTGAACTCACTGTATAGCCTAGGCCTGGAACTCAGCCATCCTCCTGCTTCAGCCTCCCAAATGCTGGGATTACAGTCAAGTGCCAATTTATTTTAATTATTACAGTAAAAGATACATAGCCACTAATTCCCTCAGAATACTCCCCCCTCATTGGAAAACATCCTATTATTTTTTTGAGTTTCTAAAAGTTCTGGAAGTCCATTTTTTTTTGTTGTCTTTAGATGTCCATTTGTGTGTTTACAAGTTGTGATCAAATCTACAGCAAATGCTGCTGCCATCCAATGGAAAGGCAAGCTCAAAAGAACATTAATGGTGTATCCTCATCTACCTTGTTCAGATCTGGCACTGTCTGACTTCTAGCTCCTCCAAAGTCAAAATGACCAGGACAAACACTAAAGAGAACTTCTAGAGCTGCTTCAGAAAGAGGCAGAACAATGGGATGTGTTCAAGGTGAGGGAGTATTTTGAGGAGGATTCATGGCAGTGCGTCATTTATTGCAATACTTTTTAATTTTAACACCAGGTTTTTCTATTACACCTCATATATATCAGAGCCAGGCTTCAAACCCAACTATTCCAATAGCACACACTTTGCCATCTTGTTCTGCCTCAGGGGGGCCCTAAGGTCAGTTAAATAATCCTTATCCCTTCAACCCTCATCTGCATTTCATCTTTTTAGTAATAAGTTGCATTTCTTGGTCCTGGCTCATTTCAATAGTAATGAGTTCTAAAAACCCTTTTTGTGTTAGGATTCAGCAAAGGGTCTTTGGTCTAATGGGATCACAGAGATGGAAACTAATAAGTGTACACATGATTAAGACCTATGAGCTGGGCGTGGTAGCGCATGCCTGTAATCCCAGCACTTAGGAGGCTGAGGCAGGTGTATCACTGTGAGTTCAAGACCAGCCTGGGCTACATAGTTCCAGGTCAGTCTCAAAAAACAAACAAAAGATCTATGTTAAATTCTTTGGGACAAAGAAGCAACAAATGCTGAGAGAGCCAACTTCAGGAGGAAGTGATGCTTAGTTGGGCTTTAAAACCCCCAAGGAGGGCCAAGAATTTAGCTCTGGTGCCACCGCCTGCCTCACCTGCCTCACAAGCGCAAAGTCCCAAGTTATGGCTAGGGAATGCAGGGTAAAAGGGACTGAGTATAATGGAGGGAGAAGTTTAAAATTGTTTGAGTGTGAAAGTGCAAGCATGTTCAGTTGGGGTGTGGCCAGCAGTCCAGTGAGTCAGGAGAAGACAAAACCAGAAACGCGAGCCAGGTTATTCCCAATCCATGGAGTCTCAAGTACCTTTTAAAACAACTGAGGTCAACAGAGCTCTGATTTGAACTCAGCTACTGCCTTTTCCCAGCTTCGTGGGCCCTGACACAGCAGGTGTCAGCAGCATATGCTAAATGGAATCATGCAGCTGGGACTCTGTGATAAAGCTGGTCTCTAGTGGGGGAGAGAATGCAAGATGGGATTGCAGAGATCCATGATGTCTCCTGCAATGTCATTTCTTCAGCAGGGTTTCTGCTGAGGTCCTGTGCTCACTAAGCTATCCACATGCCCATTCAAAATATAATGAGGAGCCAGGTATTATGGCATATACCTGTACTTCCAGCACTTGGAAGGCTGAGGCAGGAGGACTGCTAAAAGTTTGAGGCCAGACTTTGTTACACAAAAATCCTGAACTACACAGTGAGAACCTGTCTCAAAAAACAAAAAGCGCCAGGGATTTAGCTCAGTGGTGTCACACCTGCCTCCCAAGCACAAGGTCCTGAGTTTGCTCCCCAGTACCCCCCCAAAAAAATTATATGAATACAGTTCAGTCTTAACATTGATGATGACTTCATTGCCTGCCTCAAGGTTGACTGGTGTCCAGATGAGGTCAAAGGTTGCTGTCTTAGTCTCTCTCTGCCTTGCCCTCTGTCTTAGTGGAGAGGCTCTTCTATCTCAGGAAACAGCAGTAACAGCAAGGGACACCTTCCACTGCCACTGATAACCTCCTCAGATGCAAGCCCTAGGAACTAACTTAGTGCCCAGTTAAGACACAATCCCTGCATCCATGGATGGATGGCAGGTGATAGCAAGCTGATGCAGTAGTTGTCCAAAAAGAAACCTGCAGTCCTATTAGAGTGCAGGGAAGGAGCTTACCTCAAGGATGACTCAAACTAGGGGAGAAATTGTTTCCCAACCTAACAATTATAAACACTCGAGAATAACTTTTTTATGTACCAGTAATAATCCCATTTGATGGGGAATAAAGGATCCCATTTACAAGCAATAAAAATATACCATCTGGAAATATAGTTAATATGTGTCTTACATGAAGAAAGCCACAAAACTCTACCAAGGAGTATAATACCTTAGACCAACGAAGATGGGAGCTTCCCTTGGATTAGAAAGACCCTGTAACATGGATATTAATTATTCCCAAATTTCCCTTCCAGTAAATGTCTTCTGAGTGAAGATTTCAGAATATTTCATTGCCAAAATGTCCCTAAAATGCAATTGGAAAAATAGATGCATCTTTATTGTTACAAACGAATCCTTACTGACAATTTACCATGTGCCGGGCCACATCTGGGAGTTTGCTATGCATCATCTCATCTTTGCAAAAACTCCATGGAGGAAATACTTTTAGTAACAGCATACAGATGAGGAAGCTGAAGTTCCAAGAGAAGAAAACTAACTTGCTTAAGGCTCTACAGCTGGTAAATGGTCAATCTGGGATTAAGCTCAGACTGTCTGACCCCAAGGTCCATGAACTTAAGCATTCTGCTCTATTTCCAAGAAAAGTATGAAGATTAATGACCTGGTGTTTGTTCTACCAGATACTAAAACAAACTAGGTAGCCACAACAACTAAAGCAGTGTAATTTTGATAAAGAACAGATGACATTAAACCAAGCACTACAGATAAAAAGCCAGCTGTATAAGGAATTCTAGTGCGTGATAAAGGTGGTATCTCCAATTGGTAGAGCAAAAGGGGACTAACCATATATAACCATTGGGAGAAAAATGAAGCTGGAACACCATTCATTAAATAAATTCCACCTAGAGCAAAAATAGTCTTATAATCCTGGAACTGAAAGTGTTTCTTAACATGATATGAAAGTTTAAAGAAATAAAAGTTATCAAGTGAGCCAGGTGAGGTTGTGAACAGCTGAACTCCTAGCTCCTCTGGAGGCTGAAGCAGGAGGATCACATTAGAGGCCCACCTAGGCAACTTAGTGACACCCTTAAAATGGGCTAGGGATATAACTCAGTGGTAGAGTACCTGCCCAGCACATACAAAGTCCTAGGTTCAATCTAAAACCCATCATGTAATCAGTAGATTTGACCACATCAAATTAAAATTTTCATGTGACAATATATCATACATGAACTGGGTGTGGTGGTACATGCTTGTAATCACAGCACTCAGGAGCCTGAAGCAGGAAGATTGCTGTAAGTTCAAGGCTAGCCTGGACTACAAGGTGAGCTCAAGGTCAGCCTGAATCACATAGCAAGATCCTGTCTCAAAAGAGGGGGGCAGGGATTTAGCTCAGTGGTGCCAACGCCTTGCCTTGCAAGTGCAAGGACCTGAGTTCAATCCCCAGTACCACCCTCAATCACAGCACTCAGGAGCCTGAAGCAGGAAGATTGCTGTAAGTTCAAGGCTAGCCTGGACTACAAGGTGAGCTCAAGGTCAGCCTGAATCACATAGCAAGATCCTGTCTCAAAAGAGGGGGGCAGGGATTTAGCTCAGTGGTGCCAACGCCTTGCCTTGCAAGTGCAAGGACCTGAGTTCAATCCCCAGTACCACCCTCTAGGAGATTGAACCCAGGGCTTTCACACTGAGCTATATCCCCACTACATTGCCCAGGTTGGGCTCAAATTTGCAGCCCTTCTGCCTCAGCTCCAGTGTTAGGATTATAGGTGCAGTCCACCAAAAACTTCTTACAGTTTAGTAGGGAACTCCTGAAATGATCAAATAACAATGTCCTAAAGAAGTTATTAGGAAAATAAAAACACTTGAAAAGATTTCTAACTCATTAGTAACCTTAGAACTGCAGATAAAACAAAGTTGAGAACACGATTTTCAACAGATTAGACTAACAAAGGTTAAAATGATTGGCGGAGTTCTGTGTTAGCAAGGACACAGTGAAATGGGCACAACTTACTATTGGTGGGTGTACAAATTCATTTGGTTTGGAAAGTATTTTGGTGATATTTTTTGTTTGTTTTGTTTTTGGCACCAGGGATTGAACTCGGGTCCTTGTGCTTCTGAGCCAGAACCACTGAGCTAAATCCCTGGCCCCTGTTTGGTGATATTTAACAAAATTATGGTTGCTCTGGGTATATTAGTATTTGAACACAGGTCTGAGTGACACAAGAATGTTATAATGAAATGTCATAATGAAATGTCATAATTCACTTACAAGGATTTTTTCCAAGGAAGAATTTAAACAAGTGAAGAGTTATCTATTCCTCACATTTTTTTTTTTTTTTTTTTTTTTTTCTT
>NW_022900934.1:26020651-26071636 GCF_012274545.1 Fukomys damarensis
TTTTTTTTTTTTTTTTTTTTTGTACCTGGGATCGAACTCAGACCTTGTGCTTGTGAAGCAGGAAGCAGAACCACTGAGCTAAATCCCCGGCCCAAGAGTTATCTATTTCTAAGGTTGCTAAAACAGGACCGTATAAAATAGTAAAACATCTGGAAATGACTTGAGTGACCATCAAGAATGTTAAATAGGGCCAGGGATTTAGCTCAGTGGTTCTGCTTCCTGCTTCACAAGGCAAGGTCCTGAGTTCGATTCCAGGTACCAAAAAAAAAGTTAAGTAAACCAGGCGTGGTGGCACTCGGCTGGAGGATCACAAGTTTAAGTACAGCCTAGATAACTTAGCAATTTAGGGAGACCCTATTTCAAAATTTACTGACTAATAATTTTTTTAAAGGGCTGGGGATGTAGCTCAGTGTGAAGGCCCTCAGCTCAATCCCTAGTACTGCAAAAAAGTATTAAGTGAATTCTGGTACAATATTAGGCAGCCATCAAGTTATATGTAATTATATATATATTGGATGTTTTGAGTGCAAATTACATATGTACTATAAACCTATGTATATTATGTTGGTTTTCTGCTTTGTTTTTGGTGCTGGGTTTTGAACTCATGGCCTCATGTATACTAAGCACATGTTCCACCACTGATCCACATGCTCAGTTCATATGTTTGAAGGTCAAACTAAAAGAGGGTGTACAAAGAGATATCTACGAGATTATCATTAGCTCTAAGCAGGAAGCAGAACCACTGAGCTAAATCCCTGGTCCTATTTAACATTCTTGATGGTCACTCAAGTGCCCTACTCCAGTCCTACAAAGGCGATATTCATTTATTTTACAGATGCTGAGACAACCCAGGACTCAGAAAGTTTTAGCAGTTTACTCTAGATGTATCAGGACTGAACACAGGTCTGGCTGACACAGAACTGTTTCCACAATGTTCCACTGATACTATTAATGTTTAATAATATATGCCTCCTACTGTGTGCCTAGTAAGTGCTAGGTAACTCTGTAGGATCAGTGTTAACCTGCCCAAAAAAGTGCAGCAGTTTGCTGCTGGTAGTGTTAAACTATATTTACCTGGCTCCAATATCTCTGCTCCATTTGCCACCTTTCCTGCTGACCTAGCAGCATACTTTCCTCACCCTGAGACATTATTTGCCCTGAGGTCTTTGCTCCTTAACCTGTCCTTACATAGCCGTTTTGTAGCTCTTCAGGTTTTGCTTGTTCATGTGACACTAGAGATTGAACCTAGGGTTTTGCACATGCAAGGCAAGCACTCTATTACAAAGCTATATCAGGGCTAAGTTGCTCAAGCTGGGCTCAAACTTGTAGTCCTCCTGCCTCAGCCTTCTAAATAGCTGGCACTACACCACTGTGTCATCATGTCTGGCTCTCTTTAATTTGACTGATGTCTTTAAACATAGATTATGCATTTAACCATAATGCAAATGTTTACTTTTATCATCCAGTGTTTAAAGGAGAATGCTGTAAAGATCTGCCAACTTTTTCACCCAGCTCAGATACCTCCAGTGTGGCCTAGCTCTCGGGAGTCTGGAGGTAGGGTCACCAGAATGCCTTGGGGCCCTCCCTACTCTCCTGACCACACTCTTCCCAGAACTGTGCAACTGGGCAGTCCCTGCCCTCAGGAAAGCCAAGCAGCACCTTTAAATAGTAGCTGAAGGGAGAGAGGAAAACTGTTACACAAGAGTCAAAGATTTCAACCAGGCAATTGGAAACTGCCTTGGAGCAGAAATGAGGTAAGGCCTGAGAGAGAGCAACAGGCTGGCAAGCACCTCGAGTCCTATCTGCGCTTTGTGGTCCAACTTAACACAGTGCCCTTCTTCACAATCCTAACTGCTGCCACGGACGCCACAGCCAGGCACTGCTTTACATGTATGCTTTCTTATGTCTTTTATTTGCTTTTTGATGCTGTTAGGGATTTCACCCAATGCCTTGTACATGCTAACAAGTAAACACTCTCTAGCGCTGAGCTATACCCCAAGCCTTCACATTGTTTTTATTTATTATAATTACCATAAATATTATTCTCCCCCCCACAACTTCACACCAGCATTCATTCAGTGAGCACTTGTTACATATTAGGCATTGCTCCCAGTACTTCATATTTTGGCCCAGGACAACCCAGGAGCACTTGCTGTGATCCACTTTTGACAGTTACAGAATCTGAGGCCCCAGGGAGGTTAAACAACATTGCCAAAATTGTAAAGCTAGTAAATGGTTGAGCTTAGTAATACGCAAGCCAGCAGTCTGTGTCCAGCACCCAAGCTCATCACCACTGTCCACACCACCTTAGTAACACACAGGATGTCCTGTCCTGTTTTTGAATGGGTGGAGAGTCAGGGCCGGGAGAGGGGTGGCTCTTTTAGACACTCCCCTTGTGTTCTCTATTCATGTTATCTT
Organism: Fukomys damarensis; assembly: GCF_012274545.1. Lineage (NCBI taxonomy): Eukaryota > Metazoa > Chordata > Mammalia > Rodentia > Bathyergidae > Fukomys > Fukomys damarensis. The sequence continues at coordinate 26,023,070 of NW_022900934.1, forward strand.
GTAAAACCTCACAATCATGGGCTGGGGATTTAGCTCAGTGGTGGTGCACCTGCCTCGAAAGCACAAGATCCTGAGTGATCCTGAGTTCTACCCTTGGTACCGGAGGAAAAAACAAACAACTCACAATCACCCGTGAAGTTACAGGTGGGGAAGTGGGTTCTAAGACCCTGAAAGGGCCAAAAGTAGACAGGAGATACAGAAAATCGATTAGTGGCTGCCTAGGGCCATGGGCTTGAGAGGAAATGGGCAGTGGCTGGTGGTTGCTAATGTACAGCTACCTTGGGAGATGATGGAAACGTTTTAAAGTTGGTGGTGATGGCTGCACAATGAATATACTATAAAACACTGAATTGTCAATTACAGGGGTGAATTGTATTTAGGCAAGTGAATTGTATCTCCATAAATTGTGTGGGGTTTGCTTTTGCTTTTGTCTTTCAGTTCTGGGATCAAACCCAGGTCTTTGTGCTCCTGGCTCTATCACTGAACTACAGCCCAGTCCTGTTTTGGTCTGTAAACAGGAGGCTTTATGGAAGGAGTGGCAAAAGTGGAATTTCAATAAGCTTCACATCAAAAGCCTTGAAACAATTGTTGTCTCTTTTTCTCTCACCTCTCACATCCAATTACCAGCAAACAAAATGTGTACCCTAAAGCATGTTCTCACTTCTCTCCCTTTCGGCCAGGTCCAAGTCTCCTGCTCTCCTTGTTCCCACCTTGCTCTCCATTGTCTGTCACCACAGAACAGCCAGAGACACTTCTAAAGTGTTCCTGTCAGATTGTGTCCCTCTTCTGTTCAGAAGCCTTCAGTGGCCTAAAAATACAATTCCCTGGCAACTCAAATCTGGCCCTACCCACTTGCCACCCCAACCCCCTGCAGCCCCCTCATATTCTTGCCTCAGGCCTTTGTACACTGCCTAGCTTGCTCTCTTATTCTCTGGGGCTCTGCCCTAGAGATCCCTTCCTTGACCTCCCAGCTTCACCTGGCCATGGCACTCTAACTTCTTGCCTAACTTGTTTTTCTTCAGAGTACTTCTGACCCCCTGCCACAGTACAGACTATTTTATTAACCCCAAGGATCCACTACCAAATGTGAGATCCCCTTGGATAAAGTCTTTGGTTCACATTTGTAATACCAGCTGCAAAAGAGGCTGAGGCAGGAGTATCTCATATTTGAGACCAGCCTGGGCAACTTAATGAGAAACCCTGTCTCAAAATTTAAAAATAAATAAATAAAAGGGCTTAGAAATGTAGCTCAGTAGTATGGTGCCTCTGGGTTTAATTCCTAGTACTAGAGGAAAGAAAAAAAAAAAAAGAATGCAGGAATCTGAAGGAAAACTCACTCTTCTCATTGCCCCTGGGAAAATCTAGCAAAGAGGATGATCACTGTGTTTAACATGCCTTTTCCAAAATAGGGGACACGGTTTGTGCCATATTAGTGCCTCTGCTCCCCTTGAATTTTCTTCTTTGTGAATATAGTGGAATTCCTTACAAGACCGAGGCTTGGGAAGGGTAGGGTCCATAGCTGTAGTTCATGACCATGAGTTATGAATGTACAGAAATTTTTTGTTTGCCTGCACAAAGAAGATGAACTTCAAACCCAATGGCAGAAGTTTAATTTCTCCGCTCCTAAATGTCTCCCACTGCCCTAAAAATATTTAGGCCCCATTTTCAGGGCATCAAGACCTTGGAGTCAAGCTGAAGAGCTCCTTAGAATTTCTCGGGTACTGAGCTGTGCTGTGAAAGCTCCTGGCACGGTAGAACTTTCCAGTAAGCTCAGAAAACCTGTGTGAACAGAAGGCAAACTTGAAGCACACACTTAGTGAAACTGCTCTCCGTTATCTCAAAGGGAAATCATAGCATGCAGGCAGGCAGGCTGAGGTAGGCACAGGAAGAAAGCAGCCGAGTAAATGAGCTGTGCTTCATGCTCGCCACTAGTCCTGGAGGGCTCTCCTCCTTCTACAGGACAGGACACTTCCCCACACTGCCTTTCACTCTCTGCTCCATCACCCCAGTATGGCTGGTTCCCCAGGCACCAGAAACACTCCGTGCTCTTGTGCAGATTGTTCCTTGTCTGGCGTGAACTTCCCTTCTGCCCAAGTGGGTGAGACCTGCTCACTCTGACGCCTCCTCGGCAAAGCTTTCCTCCATCTCTTCTGACACATCACGTATTTCCTTTTATATTATTTGCATTGCTTGGAAATCAAACCTAGGACCTTACACATGGTGGGCAAGTGCTCTACCTCTGAGCTACATCCTCAGCCCCATCATCTAATTCTTCTAAACACCAGGTTTAGAGAAGACAATGCCCTCAGGGAACTTAGCAAAGAAATCCATAATTGTAAATTGGGAAAAAGGCTAAGAAGGAAACAAGTGTGATGACAGATAATACAATATGTATGTGGGGAGACCAGATCAGAGGCTGGGAAGGCTTCTCTGAGGAGTTGACATTAAGCTGACAGATAAGAGTAAGCCAAGCAGAAAGTGGAGAGAAAAGTATACCAGGCATCGGACAGAGCGTGTGAGAAGGTGCTGGGAAGGAAAGAATTTGGCATGACCCAGGAACCAAATGCAAGGGCTGTGGGAGCCATGTGAGAGGAGCAAGCCTTTTTTCTCATGGGTACTGAGGCTCCCAGTCAGTGTCCCTTGTGTGTTTCTGGCCCCCTCTCCACAGGGGCCACATTACATTTCACTCCTCTCCATGCGTCCAACGCAGACCAAGACCCCTGGCGCACACAAGGCATTCAAGTGTCTGGGCTGAACAGTTTCCAGAGATGCTCTGAGGAGCCCCACCTGGGCCCACTCCACCCCCACAGCAAGACTCCAGTTGGCGCACGTAACTGAAGCAATTGGGGTGCGGTTAAGCACAACACTAGAGACAGAAACCAACGAGGATGAAATGCGGATAGCTACAACTACTACAGTTATGTCGTGACAAATGCCACTGTCAATTCAGTTGGCAGACATGACCACCACATGGTCCTTGGAGACCAGATTCTCAGGGTAAACTTCAATCAGATGGTGCCTCTCATCTGAGGGCCTGCCAAAATCAGTCCCAAGATTAAATAATCAATTTGAAGTTCAAAATACAGTTCCCAAGATTTAATAGTTTCTCAATTTAAATAATAATAATAATAACCCAAGAGATGAATGGGCAGCAATTTCCAAGGTGTCCAAGTGCCCGTCCTGTGAATCAGCCCCCATCCCAACCCAGGATTCTGACTCAATAATACATTCTTTGAACTCCTGCTTATTTTCCAGCAAAAGTGAATTAGACTATGCCAAGCTATGAGAGTTTTTTTGTTTGGTTTTTAACTCTTTCGGGAAAGAAGAGAGAAGGGTAAAGGGACATAACACATAGTTCGAGGGCATCTTATGAAAAAAACAATTAAGAAACCTTTGGGCCAGGGATGTAGCTCAGTGGCACAGTGCCTGACAGGCACAAGACCCTTGAGTTCGATTACCAATACCAAAACAAAAAAAAGAAATCTTTGCCTAAATCACACAGACCACTGCCTGCATTGTACATATGTTTTTTTTTTCTTTTTTTCTTTCTAGTGGTAGTGAAGATCCAACAATGCAGGGCCTCTGCACTGAGCTACATCCCAGCCCATTTTATTTTGAGATAAGGTCTCAATAAATTCCCCAGGTGAGACTAGAACTTGCAATCCTCCTTCCTCAGTCTCCCAGAGTGCTGGGATTACAGGTGTGCATCACCATACTCAACACAATAGCCATACTTTCTAATGTTTGCTAGTTTACACACTGTGCTTACTGGTTTAAATGTACTACTAAATCCTCTAAATGACCCTGCAAGATGGGACTATGCTCCTACTTGATAAAAAGCACAGGTATAGAGAAGTAAATTAAATTCCTCTTAGTCATAGAGTTAGTAAGCAGTGACAATGCCAGAATTCAAACCAGCTCAGTCTAGAGTCTGTGCTCCTGCTTAGTGTGACTTCCCAACCAGGGTGCTTCACTCTCTCGGGCACACTGCAGCAGGCCTAGAGGTATGAGAAAGCGTAAGATGATGTGGGGCATATTTCTAGTATTTATTTTTTCCCGATGGTAAACAACATAAAATATTTTAATGTTAAAAAAAAAAGAGGAGGGTTTTGGAGAGAGTCCCAGGCTAACCCAGAACTCCACAGCCTAGGGTGGTCTCAAACTGGCAATCCTCCTATCTCACCCTTCTGAGTGCTGGGATTACAGACATGTACCACCGTGTCTGGCAAGACATAGATATATTTTAAAGTATGATGTATATGTTTAAATAAATTTTAAAAACAAAACACAAAGGCAAAGTTTTATGCCTCTTTCCTAGGCCTGAGTGTCTCGGGAAACAACAGAAAAATGTGAAAAGCACTTGTTAAGGTCTCCCCCCACCCACATTCTTTTTTTTTTTTTTTTTTGAGGTTGTGGGGATCAAACTCAGGGCCTCATACATTCTAGGCAAGTGCTCTACCACCAAGCCATATCCCATATCCCTAGTCCTCTTTCTCTTCATTTTTTGTCTCTCTTCCTTGTTATATATTTTAAATGCCAGCATTGTAATTCAATATTTTCCACTTCTACCTTCAACAACAAAAAAATTAAAATGTTTAAAGAAAATAGAGTGTATCAGATACAGGCATTAGTTATTTTCAAAAGTGTCAGCCATTTACAAGGACACCTTTTTGTAGGTACAATAAATCTGATTGATTTTATTACACATCTTAGTTTAGAATCACTTTTACATTCCTAGACAAAGAGATGATACAAATAAATATCAATTGTAAAATTTAGAGTCCCAAGTATTGGCATATTCTTTGTCTAAAAGTAGCCAAAGAGAAGGTCACAATCAACAGTAACTCCAAGGAGCCATAAAGCCCACCACCTTCTGCCCAGCCTGGACCACTCCTTTCATAAATAACCTCAAAAGTATTTCATTCAAGAGACACGGGCAGGGAGAAAGGTGCCAGATTTCCAAATAGTACAAGACAAAGCCTCACATGATAAGACAGTTGCCAGGCCTACTATTTGTATCTTGTTCCCTCTGAACATTTTCAGTATGGCTTTAGGGTACATTCATTAAAAGCCTGCATTTCATCTACGAATGGTACTTGAATGGTCCAAGAAGGGTCCAATTCAACTTCAAAGGGGACTGTGAGGCAGAATTGACACCCTGTGTCACAAGGGAGTCAACACTTCTCAGAAACTTGACAACAAATCTACATTCAGTGAGGCAGGACTTACAAGAGTCGAACAGGAAAAGCAGAGAGCAGCCCATGCCTGAACTGCAGAACACTCTGGTGAACCTTGGTCAAGAAGGTGTGGGTGGAGCACATCAAGCAGCATGCAGGCATTAGACGGGAAACCATTCAACGTTAAGTCAGAGTCTTAAGAAAGTGCTTCATGCCTATGATTTGTGGCCTTGGGTTGTGAATCCAGGGGTTCAGGAGATGTGTGACTGCAAAAATATGAAGCCAGATACATTCTACTGAGCAGAACAAAAGGGAGTCTGATGAGGTTGCAGACAGTCTCAAATTCCTTCTCCCAGATAGTCTTCTGAGGTCCCACAAGAGACTTGCTTTCAGAGTTCACTAGGTACTGGCATGAAGGCTCTCCATCCTGGAACACGGCAGCATGAATGCCCTCAGTGGGCTTGCTGTGTCCTCTACACATGTGGCTCAATTCAGGAGCCAAAGCAGCACCATTCTGGTGGCAACAACATGTCTTACCATCTGCTCCTTTTGAATATTTATCGGATCCATTTTGAGAGAAGAAAAGCACCAGAGACTGCTTGGAAAGGGATAGATTCATCTCTCCAAGTAAGTGTCCTTTTACTGACTGTCCCCAGGCCACCAAATAAACACAGCTGAGTACCAGACAAGCTTGTTTTAGTATTCAAGCCTTGTTAACCTGGCTTTCCTCTTTTGCCTTCTTGGAAAAGTTCTGTGTCACTTAACTACCCTTGCTCACACAGCTACCTTAAGACATCAGTATTAAGGTATAGTGTTATCCATAGTTTTCAATTCTCTGATTTGCTATATGATTATTTTCACCCTACAGATTTCAGACTAGCTTCAAAGGAATGTAGTGTGAGAGACACGTTCACCAGCAGATAACCATCTTAGACTACATCATTTAGTTCCTATTCAAACAGGCAAATTCTTAGTGAATAAGGAAAAAGCAGGGTTTGATCCCACAAAAAGAAGGCTCCATTATGCTCTGGAAACTACTGAATAGGGCCCTGGGTTCAGAAAGAATGATTACTAACAAAGAGAGATCTGCGAACACCAGACCTGTTTTCCAGATTGCTAAGACATTGCACGTGGTACCTCCTCTTTCTCATGGGTTCTGATCCAGAAGTGGGTCCTGGGAACTGAGCAGCTGAGTTAAAATATAACTCAAGGCCCACCTGAGTCACCATTTTCCTGAGACACCATGCCAGCAGGGTGTGCCAGTGTGGCAGACTTGGGGACTCATAATGTCCCCTCAGGCTTGACTCGTGGACTAAGATACCCACACAGGAGTGCCTCCAGCCTGGACTAGTCATTCAATAGGCCTTTGATGGACAAAAGGAAACAACTGCACATTAGCATTTTCTAAAATTAGGCAAGTTCTTGGTCTCTGTCTCTTACAGACACATATGGGCACACAGGGCACAGACACAATGTGCACACACACTTATGAGCTTGGGGGAAAATGAGTAACAGTCTGCCTGGCGGAAGCCCCAGCTCTAGGATCCCATGAGTCCTGAAGGCAAGCAGTACTCCTTTGCTTCCGCCTGTATGTGTTCGCTTCCCACTACTCTGAGCCTCCTGTCTCCAGCTCTGCCTCTGCCTATCTGCTCTTCTGCTCTTCCTGCCAGTATGGAAGAAAATGGGGAATTCAAAACTGCCACTAGATGTTGCTTTCCCCAAATTTTAGTTCCATCAGAGAAGGCAGAGCCAGCCTCCCTTCTCCCATGAAACAGGCCCACTACTAAGCACACTCTGGAGGCACAGGACAGGCTTATTTAAGGATGCTCAGAGTGTGCACGCACGGGGAAAGATAGTGACAAGTGAAGAAAAGTAAAGTGACATGGTGGAAGGACATGGCACTGGCTTTCAGACTTAGGTTTCACAGGATGGTAATGGTCTTGAGGTCTGAAAGAAGCAATTTTCCTAAACTCTCCAAGGAGGTAAAAAGAATGCTATTTCTATTGCTTCTGACATTGAATCTTTCAGGAGCAGAAATTGGAAGAGAGTTTCTCATTCAGCAGATCCCAAAAGCAGATTCACTTCTTCATGAGAAGCATGGAAGCAAGGTTGCTGATCATGTCCTAGGCTTGGATCCAAATGAGATTCCTCATTTCTTCCTACAGAATCAGGCACATATTCAAGTTCTAGGGCTTTCACTTTTCAACCTCACTGTCACTTCATCCTGAGGCTCCAAAGACATAGTCCTGCTAAGGGGACCCTTGACTCTGCCCCACTGTTCAATAAGCAGGGAGCCCAATGTGAAAACAGGATAGAAAAGAAGGGATAAAAGAGGGTAGGGGTGGAGAGAAGGCAAGGGAGAAGGGAAGCAAGTCATGGTCGTTCTCTTGCTCGTCGCACTTTACCTTACCCATGCATTTCTGAGATGCTATTTAAAGAACATTTTCCAGAGGAGATGAGTGCCAGATTAGGGCCAGCACATTCGAGCAGACTGAGTTGGTTAATCTGCAGAGGCCACTGCTTCTCCTTAGGGGAACAGTTCTGAGTCTGGGCTCGAGTCTGCTCTGTAGCTTCCTGCTCATCTCTTCTCTCAGAAAGCAATACTGCTGCTCATGCCCTGGGAGAGGAGCCCCAGCTTTACTTGGGAACCAGCCCCCGAGACTGTGGATACAGCTGAGATGCAGGGGTTCCTGAGGAGGATGAAGAAGAGGATCCCGACTTCCTTCCACTTTTAGGCCTGCAAAAGTCAAGAACACGTAGACATCATATATTTCCAAGTACCTGAATATTTCAAGGTGACCTTTCCTCAATGGCCTGAAAGCCTGGACACATGCAACTGTAAACCACTAGGCTGGCCAACATGGGCTGCCAATAGAGGTATGAAATCTGTGCAAGGGACTCTGATACTCAGCAATTGTTCTGAGTGTGTCTGTTCTCTCCCAACTGGTAAAAAATACTAACTCAATGCAATGGCACATACCACTTGTCTCAATTACTCAAGATGCTGAGACAGGAGGATCACTTGAACCCAGCAGTATGAGACCAGCCTGGGTAACAGCAATACCATATTTCCAAAAACAAAAAAAGAAAAAAAAAGTTTACAAGTAAAAATTATTTCATGCTTGTTTTCTACCCCATTTGCCCCTTAAACTTCTAGTCCAGAATTTACAAAGATAAAATTCTGCTTTTGCACGAAGCAGGGGAGGTTAATTTAATAAGGAGGCTCAGAGCCTGGGTTGAGGGTTAAGGCAGACCAATATTTGAACACTGGCTCTGTCTTGACACCTCACTTTCTGGATTTCCTTGGAGTTGGCTACTGTTATGCTTTATAGCTTGAATGTTCCCCAAAGCTTCATACACTCCCAAGAGGGTTTCTGGAATGGCTGGATCATGGGGGTGTAATACTGGATTAAGAATATGCGATAACTGAATCAGCCCACTGATTGGATTAGCAAAGTTCTGGGTATGGGTATGGGAAGGTGTGGGTGGCATCATCAGTAAGCTGATAGCCTGGATGGGAGAAACGGGAAGGAAAGCTCTCTGCTTGCTGCCTCCGGCCCACCTCTCATAAACTGCTATTTTCTCTGCCTGCCCCTCTGCCACGCTGTCCTGCCTCGAAGCCAGCCAACTATGGACTGAAACTTCTACAAACAAGTTAAAATAAACTTTCCTCATTTAACTTGTGGGTGTCAAGTATTTTGTCCCAGCAACAAGAAAAGTAACTAAAACAGCTACTTTCTCAAATTCTCTAGGTCCCAATTTTTGGACTGATATTTCCTTTTGCAGGAAATCACTAATAGAATCATCACGAAGCACTTAAGAACTACCAGCACTAATAGGAACTAAAGAACTGTGTTGTAGGTCACCAGAACAAATGTTCCTTATGGTAGGCACTGTGTACATTATGTATTGTGGTATTCAGTATACCTAGCACATGGTCTCAACCATAAACATTTGTGGAATAAGTGAATAAATATAGGAGTAATATGGCAACAACTTCTAGCATGTTCTACAAGCATTCTATAGCAAACAAACACTCATGCCACCCTCTAACCCTCTACCTTGATTTGTCTTTATTTCAAACACAGGTCACCAAAGCCACTCACCTGGCCTTGGATTTCTTAATTGCAGTGCTTTCAAAGGATGATGCATCCACCTGAATCTCGTCTTCATCCTGTAGAGCTGCATCCAATGCAGCCTGGATCTTGGGGGCAATGGCTGGGCCCTCATAATTTCTTGTGGTTCTACTGGGCATGTCCAGTTCTAAGAGCATCGTATTTTCTGCCTGCAGAAACAAAGTTATCACCAGCTAGGTTAGCTTCCAGTCAGACACAGAGAATATAGGCACATTAAACATCCTCTAGGGACAGGGCTGCAAATTGCTTGCCATTCAGAAGAGATTTTATACACACACACACACACACACACACACACACACACATATATATTTTGGGGTGGGTACGGGGATTGAACTCTGGTCCTTGCACTTGTGAGGCAGGCAGTAGCACTGCTGAGCTAAATCCCCAGCCCTAGTTTTATATTTTTCTCCTGGTGAGATTACATATTTTTAAAATATTCTTTTGTTGTTGTTGATTTGTTTGCTTGTTTTTGAGACAGGGTATCACTAAGTACACACACACATATATATTTTGGGGTGGGTACGGGGATTGAACTCTGGTCCTTGCACTTGTGAGGCAGGCAGTAGCACTGCTGAGCTAAATCCCCAGCCCTAGTTTTATATTTTTCTCCTGGTGAGATTACATATTTTTAAAATATTCTTTTGTTGTTGTTGATTTGTTTGCTTGTTTTTGAGACAGGGTATCACTAAGTAGTCTAGGCTGGCTTTTCAGCTCCCTATGTTGCCTTCACCTCACAACAATTCTCTTGCCTCAGCCTCCTAAGTTCTGGGATCACAGGAATGTGCTACCATGCCCAGTTTATATTCTTCTTTAAGCTTTTCTGTGTTTTCTATTTTTTTTATTTACAAGGAACACATCTTATATCCTAAAGGAAATCATCGGAGAAAAATTATTAAGTAAAAACCATGTATTGCAGACAGTTTCAAAATACACAAAGGTATAAAGAAAATAGTCACCACCAAGTCTCCTAGAGACTTTTCAGCTGCAGAGGGGAGGAAGGGTCTGGTGTGTGTATGTGGAGGATAAGTATGCTCAACAGTGTATGTCCTTATAATTACATTTTAAAAACAGCTTGTGAGCCTTGCCTCATAATTAGTCCTGTAGGTAGACTCTGTCACTCTATGTCTTGTGGTGAACCTCTCACAGCTCCTGGGAGGACTGGATAAAGAGAGAAGCACCACAAATACACACACCATCTTCTACCATGGCTGCTCCAGAGGGGGCATAAGGGGCCACAGTAGGAAGAGGGTGGGGAGAAGATGATGCATAAAATTTCTCCTGATCAAAGTAAATTCACTGTTCATCTGCAAATCACTGCTTTAACTTCTCCTTCAGGTCAGATTAGTCCTCTGGAAAAAATTCCAGTGCAGAGTAATATATTTGATTTATGGGCTTTAAAATCATGTTTTTGGCTTGAGAAACAAGATATTGGCCAAATATGCACCGTCTGAAACTGCTAGAAAAATCCTGAGGATTTTGACACACCACCCATCTTCCACAGTATAAAGCTCCATCTACTAAATCCGTTTTGCTTTTGCTTTTTTTACTTTAAGTAGTTCAATGTTGAGAAGAACAGCATCTTGGGAGTTAACTAATTCTAATAATCTCCTATTTTGCTATGGCTCCAAGGAAGAAACAAAACTTTGTTTTATTTTATTTTTGAGACAAGATCTTGCTATAGTCTAGGCTGGCCTTAAACTGGCCATGTAGCCCAGGCTGGCCTGAAACTCATGATACTCCTGCCTCAGCCTCCTGAGTGCTGGGATTACAGGTATATGCCACCATGCCCAGTTAACATTTTGAACTTTTAAGTTAAAATCTTTTATTATAAAAATATAGGTTCCTTGTTGATAATCTCAAAATACAGATAAAGCAAAACAACAAAAATTTAAACTGAGAATACTTCCATCAACCAGAAAGAACAATTTTCCATTTTCATATACTTTATATTGGATTTTTAATTCACATTTTAAAATGTAATGCAAGTAAATATTAAAAAAGAAAATATAAAAAACATTCTTCTATGAAAAAATAAAATTTTGTAACAAAATAATTAGAGAATAATAATGGTTAATATACTGTGTATCATGATCTTAAAGAAATGGCCAAATGTTACTCTGCACTGGATTTTTAAATTCATACATACACCTCCAATAAAACTGTTTTTAACTTAACAATACAATGTGCCTCCCAGGATCTCTTTACCCACTCCTGACTGCACAGAGCAAATGGGAAAGTTGCATTAGAGAAAGCAGTCTGGCTCTGTGTATAGGACCCAGTACATAGCCAGTGCTCATAAACAGAAACTCTACAGCATTTTAATTTTAAAATATTTTGGGATAATTACTAGCCCTAAATTTTACATCATTTTTTTATTTTTTTGGTTTTTTTGAGACAGGATCTCACTGTGTAGTTGAATCTAACCTGAAACTCACTATGTAGCCCAGGCTGGCCTTGAACTCACAGCAATCCTCCTGCCTCAGCCTCCAGAGTGCTGGGATTACAGGCGTGCGCCACCACGCCCGGCCTTGGTGTCATTTTAAATGACTGCATGATTGACACACATGATGTGAAATCAAAGTACCAGAAGTTCTTTAGCATAGGGCCACGTTCTGTCACCAGACATCTGCATTTGCTCCAAGGTTCCCACAGAACCATTCAGAAGTTTCCAGTTAATGTTTAAGGACCATAACAGACATGAAGTTTGCAGACCCCTCCGTACCTTGCTCTGATCTTCTCAGTCTCACCCTATCTTCTCATTTATTATTTATAAATTACTATATTCATGTATTACTTGTTATAATGGTTATAATTATTATAAATGTTGTCAATATCTCTGGAAGACTCAGGATACAAACTCTGTAACTTTGCAGAATAGTGCTTAACAATTTAAACTATTCAAATCTAAACTCCTCCAAAAGAGAGAGGAGAAAACCCAAGGACAGTCTTCTCACCCGGTATCGGGACTCTGGACGAATCATCATGGACATTCTTGCATGCTGGCTCAATGGTCTCTTATAGCCAACAGCGGAGACTGGCCGCTTCATCATCTGCTGATTCCTGCAAATGGACTGCAGTGTTAGGGCTGTGGCTGGAGTGCGCCCCACAGCCCAGGCTCAGTCCTGTGGAATAAACACTCAGAAGACTCTGAGCCACCCAGAACCTGGAGTGGTAACTCTCAGGACTGAGGGCTGATGGAAGTAGGGCAGCAGCTAATTCTATTTTCTATATGAGTTGCTGTCATTTTTTTTTTTTTTTTTGGTACTGGGAATCGAACTCAGGTCCTTGCACTCTGAGGCAGGTGGCAGAACCACTGAGCCCCGGCCTGTGAGCTGCTGTCTGATTCAGATGTAAGCACCATGTATTTTTAAGCTGGAAGGGATCCATAGTCATCACCATGCAGTTCTTAAGACAGCAGACAAAGCACAGCTATGAACACTTCCCAGCCCTACATCCTTGGCAGAGGTCTCCCATCCCCAGCAGGACCCAGGCTCAGACTGATACACAAAATATCACCGCTGTGCTGCCCTCACTGGATCCAGCACATCTCACTCAATGGGGACGGGGTGTGAAATCCAAGAACTTGAGAAATGTTTTTAGCTCACTGGTGACAAAGCCTCCCAATTCCTAATACCACACTCATCACCAAACTTTACGCCATGAACCTATGACAGCCACAAAGTCAGAAACGTAATTGGTTCTGATGTTAAATAATCAAACTGTGTTCTTCCCATGTTCCTTTGTTCAAGTCCAGCTTTTCAACATTCTTTGTCCCCTCCTCACCTGCAAGTCTACTTATGTAAATAATGACTTACTCCAGTCTGGTTATAGGATGTAATTTCCAATGATCTTCCTCTTCATCAAAAAATGATCTATTCATACTTTTACTCTTTTCTTCCAGAGGGATAAAGTTTTCTATAATAAGATGCCTGCAAGAATACATGTAATATGAGTGAATAAAGACAAGAATATATATACTACCAGATGTAGTGGCATCTGCCTCTGATCCCAACAACCCGAGAGGCTGCGCGGGGAAGACCATTTGAGTCCAGGAGACTCATCTAAACAATATAATGAGACTCAAAAAACAAAACAAAACAATAACAAGAAACTACAGAGTTGACTATCCGGTATCATGAATACTGAGTCATTAGCTAAGAGTCAAGTCACTCAGCAAATATTTACTGAGCAGGTACTATGGGCCTAACACCACACAGAGAGACACCTAGTCCCTGCCTGAGACAATGAGGTTATAGTGCAGCACTCTTACATATGACAAGTACTGAGAGCAGTCTGTCCCAGGAGAGGTTATTGCTGCCCGGGGCAGAGCACTGTAAGGAAGTGAAGGGACTGAGGAGGAGGCAATGCCCAGGCTCTCCTTGGGTGAACATTTGCTACCTGAAGAATCTTTTATCTTTTTTGTTTTGGTTTGGTTTTACTCCAGGCTGGCCTACAACTCACTATGTAGCCCAGGCTGGCTTCAAACTTGCAATGATACTCCTATACGACCTCCCAATTAGTACTGGCATTATAGGCATGAGCCACCATGTCTTCTCAAAAGGGATCTTTAAAAGGGCCACTGGTGCTGCTAAGCCAAGTCACTGCCTTCCAAAACACTGAAAACAAATTAGAAATTAAATTGCCTTCCTCCAGTCCCATGGCTTTTTCCCCAAGCTAAAAAACTGCCCATTCTAACTGACCAGGGTGAAGATCAGGATCAAATGGATTTGGTGCACTGAAAATGAAGACCATTCCTGCCGAGAGACTCTGCCTGACCAGTGCCCAGGAAACATATCAAACAAGGAAACTAGAGACTACTGGTTTGCATCTCTCCACGATGATGACTGTCAATTGCCCCATCTCTGCCTCCATTATTCCAAAACCTCAGGAAATAATAATGCCAAATGGGTGTTAACATGGGTGGGACAAAAAACAAACACCACAGAGGTGCAGGATTCTAAAGACTAGGTTGACTCATCGTTTACTCAAAAGATATTACAATGACTATGGCCTCCTTAGAGACAAAACATTTCAGGAAGATGAAATTTTCTCTTTATTTTGTTCGACATTTCAGAAATTATTTTTATAATATAATTTTTTCTGATCACAAAGGTCCTATTTACTCATTAAAAATGTAATATATGCAATTACCCATAATCCCACTATCCAGAGATATCTATTATTAATATTTTGATATCTTTTGTTCTGATCTTTCTTCTAGGTATCCACATGTATGAAAGTGACTCTTAAGGGCCTTTTTCCAAATTTAAAACTTGGTCAGTATAAAAATCTCTTTGGACAGTTTTCTTTAAAGAAATAATCTGGGGCCTAGGATTGGGCTGGAGATTTAGCTCAGTGGTTCCACCACCTGCCTCACAAGTGCAAGGACCTGAGTTCAATCCCAGGTACCAAAAAAAGAAAGAAAGAAAGAAAGAAATGATCCAGCAGATAATGTGGAGGGCTTAATATACAAAATATCATTTTACAACCTCTAATGAAATAACACATCTCTTTCTCTGTACCTCTACCTCTTTCTCTCTGTTTATCTCCTCTTATTTATAACCTCTAATGAAATAACACATCTCTTTCTCTGTACCTCTACCTCTTTCTCTCTGTTTATCTCCTCTTCTTTTGGAAGGTGCTAGAGCTAGAATCCAGAGTTTGGGCCAGGCCTCACTCATTCATACTATGTAAGTGCTCTACCAATAAGCCACATCCCTAGACCTTTTTATTTTGAGACAGGGTCTCACTAAAGTGCCCATGCTGGCCTTTAACTTGTGATCCTCCTGCCTCAGGCTTTTTTTGGGGGTGGTACTGGGGATTGAACTCAGGTCCTTGCGCTTACGAGGCAGGCAGTGGAACCACTGAACCACTGAGCTAAATCCCCGGCCCCTGCCTCAGGCTTCTGAGTAGCTGATATTATAAGCATGTTCTACTGTGCATGGAACTCAGGGAGTTCTTAAGCCAGGCTGTACATTAATATCAGAGTTTTAAAAGAATATTTTGTCCAGATCTCATGAAAATAATCGTTCTCAGTGTGTTCAAATCTGGGTGATGACTATTTGAGGGTTCATTACACCACCGGGACAATTTCTCAATAAAAAGTCAAAAGTCAGGGCTGGGGATTTAGCTCAGTGGCACTGCATCTTCCTGACAAGCACAAGGTCCTGTGTCAGATCCTCGGTACCAAAAAAAAAAGAAAAAGTCAAAAGTCCTTTTATCAGTAGATAGAAGTAAGAGCGGAGCTTTAAAAACTTCAATAAGGTAGGATGGAAAAGAACTGGAGATCATCTGGTGATCTCACAGAAATGGGCCCAGAAATACAAAGTGCTTGTTTTAGGAATAAACAGAAGACAGGGCTGGGGATTTAGCTCAGTGGTTCCATTGTCTGCCTTGTAAGCCTAAGGGCCCATGTTCGATCCCTGGTATCAAAAAATAAAATAAAATAAATAAAAAACAGAAGACAGCAGGGTGGTTGGAGCTGAGCTGCCAGGAAACAGGCCAGGGCTCTGCCCTTGGGGATGTTTCCTACTTGACATACAAGGCTGGTGACCCCACGGTGGCTGAGCACCGCACAGAGCTCACACTCACTTGAGTTTCAGCTCTCGGGTGAGCTCGTTCTGCGTCTGCTCCAGCTCCTGGCGTTCCTTAATGTGCTCTTCTTGGAGGTCATGGATCTCAGCCTTCACTGCCTGAAGCTTGGAGAAGAGCTGGAATGAGGAAAGACAGGTGAGGAGGGTCCCTCAAGAGCAGAGGTCTCCTTTACCCTCAGTCCCAAGGTGCCTCAGCCTGGCCTTGGTCTTCTCATACCTTTTTGAGTTTTTTGGTCTTGATGTCCACTTCTTGCTGCAATGAGCTGTATGTCTCTTTAAGTTCCAAAGTCTCCTCATCTCGACTTTCCATCTGCTGCTGGATTTCTCTCTCTCGACGTTTCTGAGCAATATCACAAACTTAGCAGCTTGTCCTAGAGACTATGTCAGTATAAGAACACAGAGCTGGGTGCTCCCAATAGTCAAAACGAGTATTTTGAAGATAATATATCTTGTCTCCATTCCCTCTGAAGAGAGCCTCACACCAGAGGTATTTGCTCTGTGGCATAAACTCATTTTAGTTCACCCCATTCTCCCCAGAAAAGAATTCAAAATTACCTGTTCTGCAATTTCTTGCCGTTTCTGCTCCAAGATTTTCTGTTGTTCATTTGTATGATCTACTATATTTTTTCCTCCAACAAGTAGTTTACTCTCCATAGCCTGAATGAGAAAAGTAGAATCCATCTTGTAAATGGTCTCCCCTAGAACATAGCTCCTCATAGGGAAACCCAAGAAAGATAAGGAGTTCTGGACTGAGCCAAAGGGGTCAAACTCTGGGGGGAAAAATATACAGAGCTGGGTATAGTGATGCATGCTTGTAATCCCAGCATTTCAGAGGCTGAGGCAGGGGAGATGTTGCAAGTTCAAGCCAGCCTGGGCTACATAGGAAACAAAATTCAAAAAATATACTAGTCAGGAGCTGTAACACACATTTATAATCCCTGCTATTCAGGAGGCTGAAGCAGGAAAATTAGAAATTTGAGCCTAAACTGGGCAACTTTACAAGACCCTGTCTCAAAAACATAAACAAAAACAGTTGGGGATGGGGTATGTACTTCAGGATTTTAGTTCAATCCCCAGTATATTGCCCTCCATTTGCAATAAACATATAAGTATACATATACCCTTCCTTAATGTTGGTGATACTGAAGGTATAGCTTCTCTGGACACACATGGATTTTAGCTTTAACAAAGTGCTGTTCTGCCTCTACAGAAAGCACTAAGCCCACTTACAACAAACTGAGTACCACTTACGTGCCAGGACCTGGGGATATCAATGAGGATTGCAAGGTGTCCACTGAGGGACACAGACAAGCAGGCAGGCAGGAATGCCATCCTGAGGCAAGTTCAGAGTAATTAATGGAGAACCTTGCCAAAGAGGGAGAATCAAGTCTTTCAGAGAAAACTTCCTGTCTAAAGCAATAGCTAGACAGAAGTAAAAAATAGGAGTTCACTAAGAAAAAAAAAAACGGTTTTGTGAGAGGGAAGGGTAGGGAGTGGTGATGCCTGAAGCTGGCAAAACCAGCAGGGTCAGTTCCCAACCTCAAGGCCTGTTAGGGAGAGAGAGGCACCCTGACAAGTTCTCTGAGCACAAGAGCACACAGTCAGACTTGTGCTTCACAGATACTGCACCCCTGCCAGAGAGAGTGACTACAATGGGGTAGGCTGGCCAGGGACCGGATGGGAGGCTGCTGCAGGGTGCAGGCCTACATTGGGTGCCGATGTTGAGAGACAGGAAGAGACTCCAAAAAGCAGGGTCCCAAGGCCGTGGAATTGACAGGGCCTTAAAATGAGAGGGAGGGTAGTTGGCAAGAATAACTCATGGCCAAACATGGTGCTACACACTATAATCTCAGCACTTTTAGGAGGCTGAGGCAGGAGGATCACTGTGAGTTCCAGGCCAGGCTGGGCTACATAGTAAGTTCAAGCCTGGCCTGGACTACATAGCAAGACCTGGTCACAAAACAAACAAAACAAAATGAATACTCCTACAGGCTGTCTTCACAGAGGTAAAGAACAGAGCAGGCTCCGGGGCCAGGAGCATCTTAGTGGTGACACCAGGAGCTGGAAGCCAGGGAGCCTGTGTATTAGGAGACAGCTCTGGGCTGGATGTACAAACTGGGAACCTTCAGCATTCAGGTGGGGGCTGAGGCCACAGGAGTTATTTATACCTGAGCAGTGTGGAATCCAAAAACTCTACAACCCTGGCTTTTTTTTTCTTCTTCAGTACCAAGGGCCTTTACACTGTGTTACATCCCCACGCTTTTATCTTTTTATTTTGACAGGCTCTCACTAGATTGCTAAGTCACTTATCCTAGGCTTGAACTTGTAATCCTCCTGTCTTAACCACCCAGAGTGCTGAGATGACCCTGCTTTTATTAATTAGCTGAGATGGGCATAATGGTATATACAAGTAATCCCAGAACTTGGGAGGCTGAGGGAGGAGGATTGCCACAAGTTCAAGGACAGCCTGAGCTACATAGTGAAACCCTGTCAGAAAAACCCAAACAAAAGGAACATTAACTGAATCCCTGCTGCAACTTTTCAGTCCACCCTTTGAACCTATTTCCTCTTTTCTCAAAAGGACTAGGCTACATTACTACACCCCATGACCACATAAACTCCAGTTCTAAAATTATTTTGTTCCATTACTTGACAGATCCACAGACTGAAAATGACAGAAGTAATGTAATTCTCCCACAGATGAAACATCTAAAAGATGCAGAGACCTTGAGTATAATGCTAAATCCTGCCACACTCAGCCAAATACCCAAATACCCTAGGTTATTTAGAGTCTAGGTGTAACTGGCCTTGAATACAAATGTGATCCTAAGAAACAGTACGCAAACCAAACTCAGGCATAGCCAGTTACACTCCAGTGCAGGATGAGGAGGGGAAGTGGCACTTGCCAGAAAGGATCCCACAGTAGGTCCCTTCCTAGAACAAAGTTACCTCTAATTGTGTCATTTATGATTACATCTTCACATAGGCTCTTAAAAGACTCTGAAGGAACTTTCAAGATTTTAAGAAACCTGCCTCTAAAATAAAATTGGATAGAGTACTGTGAAAGGGCTGCTAGGAAGTTACAGATAAACACTGTGCAGCTTCACAGAGCAAGGGAAGTGGGGTGAGAAAGAGAGAATTTGCCATTTTTCAACTAATAAACATGGATTTATTTTAGGGTAAAAATCAACGTTTGCATAAATTCAGTAAGAAAGAAAGGAATTCAGCCAGTGGCCACCTCTTGCACTCTCCTTTGTCATTAAAACCTGGCAGCAGTCAGAGTTTGGGCACCCAAGGAAACAGTACACTGTTGCAGAAAGAAGAGGCAAAAATGGGAGTCTCCACACTCCACAATATAGCTCAGTCAGTGGGGGAGGTGGAGGCTGGGGTCAGGGAGCATACCAGGGCAAGGATCCGAGGTGAGGGGCACAGGCTGACTACAGGGGACAGTTTTGCCGGGAGAGAACTAGTGTATCTTGTGTCAGGGTACTGCTGACTAAAACCACAATGAGATAACACTTTATGCCCACCAGATATACAGAAGTTTGTCTGATAATCACAAAGGTTGGTAAAGATGAGGAGCAACCAGAATTCACACTGCTCAGAGAGGCTTCAGTTCACACAGCCACTTTAGAAAACAGCCTGTCTACCTAGCATGGGCAAAGCCCTATGTCCCACTACCAGCCCCACCAGAAAACACACAAAATAAAACAAGAAAACAAACTGTCCTTGTATCATAAAAAGGGGAAGCTGCATATTTTCTGGAGTCTCAGTGTGCCATACAAGAAACTCTTGCATACACATATTCACATATTCTCCTGGAATCAAGTACGAGAACGGTCACAGTAGAAAAGTCAGAGTAATAATGAGCAAGTCCCAGCCTCGGCATCAATACAGATTTATCGTACAAACAGAATGTAAGACAAATAAAAGCAAATGGCATGGAACATACTATATAAAAACAAAAAGCATGTGAAACCTTTTATTTAAAGATCTACATATATGGTAGAGCTTCAAAGAAAAGCAAGGAAACAATAAACGCCAAATTCAGCTTCTGAAGATCTGGGTGCTGTTCTATTTCTATGGGGGTGTGTATGCGGATATTTATTAGTTTTCTGCTATTCATATTTTGTACATATGTAATAATTACTATGAATTCAATTTCTATTTTTTTCAATTTGAAAAACATTTCTTCTTTTAGATTCAATTAAACAAAGGTTTACTGAGCACTAGGTATCAGAGTTAGAAATGCAAAACCAAGAAAGAGAGCATCCCTCATATAATTTTTTGATTAAAAAAAAGGCACTAGCCAGGTATAGTGGTACAGTTCTGTAATCCAAGCACTCTGGGAGGCTTAGGCAGAAAGATTACAAGTTCAAGCACAGACTGGGCAACCTAGCAACTTAGTGAGACCCTGTCTAAAAAAATTTAAAAAGGGCTGGGGATATAATTCAGTACAAAGGTTCTGGGTTTAAGCCCAAATACTGGATGAGAGAAGAATAGAAAAGAGGAAAGGGAAGGAGAGGAGAAAAGAAGGGGAGGGACCTCTAAGCAGGGAAGGGTACGGTACCTTGATTTTGGCACCCAGCATCTCTGCAGCATCCTTCTCTCGTCGTAGGTCCTCCATCTTTTTCTCCTTCTCCTTCAACAACCTCATCTTCTCCTCTGCAACCAAACTGTGGTCCTCCACAATGGCCCGCTTCTCAATCTCCAGTTTTTCTTGCTGTTCCCGCCAGTAATCATCCTTATCATCCCCTTCCTCCTCACCCTCTTCTCCCTCCTCCTCCTCTTCACCCCCACCAGTGCCACCACCTTCCCTCCGCTTCTCTCGCCTCTTCCTTCTGCCAATGGACCGTTTTTCCAGCTGGGCTTTGAGCCGAGCAATTTCTTCCTGGAATTCTCGAAGGAGGGCATCTTTTGGATCCTCATTGACCCTTGGCTTGTTCTTAATGTTTTTGGCACGGTTAGCATATCTTAGGGTGGTCAGAGTCTCTTCTACATTGTAAGAGGCAGGCCCCACATTGGCCACCATCACAGTCTTGGCATTGCCACCAAGGGAATCTTGGAGGAGCCTGGTAAGCTTTGAGTCTCGATATGGAATGTGTGTGCTTTTGCCATCCACCAGGGCAGAGATGACATTCCCCAAGGCTGAAAGGGAGAGGTTGATCTTGGTTGCTTCCTTCAGCCTTTCCCCTTGCGCACCGGTCTTGGCTTGCCGTTCACTGCCAGCCAGATCTACAAGATTCAGTTTCCCTACACGGATGTGGTTCTCACCATCAAGGCCCACCTCACTGCATTCGATAGTGATGACGAAGATCGCATGAGAACGTGAGCTGTGCTCATTCATGTTGGTTGCACCCACAGAGCGGTTCTGGTTGCCCACATTCATCACGTGCTCTATCTCCTTCACACTCTTGGTGACAAAGGAAGACAGGTCTTTCACATACAACCCAGTGTCAGGCCTCTCTTTAAGCTCAAGCCTTTTGGTCTGGTCCTTTGAGAGAAGGTCTCGGATCTCCTCCTGGTAGATCTCTAAGTAAGAAGCCCTGACCAGATACTGCTGATTCTGGGATCGAGAGATGTGTGTGAAAATGTGGTCAAATGAGTTGGGGATGACCCCTCTTTTTTCAGGGTCACCACGAACCCCTTCCATCGTGTAGGTTTTCCCAGTCCCAGTTTGTCCATAGGCAAAAATTGTCCCATTGAAACCTTGCAGCACAGAGTCCACGAGCGGTCGGAACGTTTCATCATAGAGTTCAAACTGCTTGGCGTTCCAGTCATAGACTGCATCAAAGGTGAACATCTTGGGCATTTCATGGGCTGTACCTTTGGGGTTCTTCACAGATACTTGCCCCAGCTTCACATCCACATCTACCACCTTGTCGTAGGAAGCAGTCTTTTCCTTGCTATTCATGGGCCGACAACGAACCACCACCCGGACTGACTCTGAGCTTTTTAACTTCAACATGATGAACTCTGACCAGGTCAGTCTTGAAGGCAATGAACCCAAAATGATTCAAGATGCTAAAGTCCTACCAAAAAAGAGGGGGGGGGAGCAAAAATAAGTAAGTACAGTAGTTACTGGGGGCTGCTTGACAGCAGCTGATATACACATGTCATCTTCACCTTGCTGACCTTTTGATAGCCATATTTAATACTTTACTACACTGTGTATTTCCTCCTGGGATTGCAATCAGCTTCACTGTAAAAAGACTCCAGTCCTCCAATATTAATTAATCTGACCTTTCCTCAATCAATACTTGATCTTATACTAAAGTGGAGGCAGCCAGAAACCTCTCAAAAGACTTGGTGATCTTATATCCTGTTGAACTACTAAACCTCTGAGGAGAACATCGTGAAATATTTATCACAGTTTAAAGCTGGGTATATTGGTATTTGCCTATAACCCCAGATACCTGAGAGGCTGAGGCAGAAGGATCAGAAGTTCAAGACCAGCCTGGGCTACATTTCAAGACCCTGTCTCAAAATAAAAAATAAGTCAGGCATGCTGGTGCACACCTGTAATCCCAGGACTCAGGAGGCTGAGGCAGGAGGATTACCATGAGTATGAGGCCAGCTTGAATTACATAGTGAGACCCTGTCTCAAAATAAAAAATAAGTCAGGCATGCTGGTGCACACCTGTAATCCCAGGACTCAGGAGGCTGAGGCAGGAGGATTACCATGAGTATGAGGCCAGCTTGAATTACATAGTGAGACCCTGTCTCAAAATAAAAAATAAGTCAGGCATGCTGGTGCACACCTGTAATCCCAGGACTCAGGAGGCTGAGGCAGGAGGATTACCATGAGTATGAGGCCAGCTTGAATTACATAGTGAGACCCTGTCTCAAAAAACAAAACAAAACAATTAATAAATATTCACAGCTGAGGATATAGCTTAAAGGTACAGTGCCCCTAGGCTCAGTGTATATATATATATATATATAGTTTTTTTTTCCACGTGTATGTATATGAGGATGTAGCTCAATATTACATACCTAGCATATGTGAGGTCCTGGATTCAATCTTCAGTATCATAAAAATAAAATAAAATGTTCATTATCTTTTTAAATGTAAAAATGTGTTTATTCTCAATCCTTGAGAAGTTATCATTCCATCAGAAAATTCTTTATGAACCAAAAAGAAAAATTACAACAGTAGCTTATGCCAAACAAAAATATACATCTGATGTATATAAATCTTAGAAAGCGTTACACAGGCAATGTGAAGAGAGCACCCTGAAATATTTCCAGGGAATCAGCTGCAAGTTAAATTGATATAAATAATAGCATTAGCTAATTACTGTATTTACGTATTAAAGTGTCATTTATTTCTAAGAGATTAAAAAAACGACAAAATGAAACTACAGTTGCCATGCCTAGCAGTTCAAATATTGAAAGGGCCATGGGATTTTTTTTAATACAGCAAGAACTTTAAATTACTATTTATTTTTGGACCTTCCTATATTTTTGAGAACATGCAAGAGAAAAAAAGTAGAAAAATTCTGCTTACTAAAATCATACTCAGGCCAGGGATTTAGCTCAATGGTTCCACCACCTGCCTTCTAAGCTCAAGGACCCCAGTTTGATCCCCAGTACCAAAATAAATTAATTAATAAAATAAAATAAAATCATACTCAATCCTCAGCAAAGTCAAGGAAAGCAGGGGTGTTTTACATCTCTGTCTTTTTTATTGATGCGTAAACTTTAGGGCAAAGAGAGCTGAATTGTCCATCACAAAATGCAGTTATACACAGTGATACACTGCTCCCATCCATCAGAGCACCTCATGATACAAGGCGAAGGAAAACATAATAAATCAGGGCCTTTCACACTAGAAAGGATTTTATTTACTTTGAAATACCCTTATTACCTTTTTACATTTTCCTCTCTTAAGTCATTCAGAGAATAATGTTCTGTGTAGAATCTAAGATCACTCATTGGAAATACAGAAGTAAAACAATGACACCTAAAAACTTAATATATCAATTTAAAAATCAATATAGTTGAATGTAAAAGAAGTATAAATCCTAAATATATTTTAAAATATTCATTATTACCAATTTAAAATGTCCAAACTCAAAATATTTTTTTTGATATTTTGTTCAGATTGAATTGGTATCATACTAGCATATGTAACAAATGAGAAAGAAATTGATCCTTCAGCATTTCTGAGGTCAATATCTCAAATCAATTGTGCTTCCTATTAGAAAACAGAATTCTATGAAGTCCTAGAATAAACACTGACAGGAAAGGGAAACCATTCTAAGTCTTAACCTGATGATCCCTCCTCATGCTTGCTTCACATCTGCTGAAAATTCACAAAAAAGTACTGTAATATTCTCACAATAGATAAAGAAGTAGGCTTGGGAAAGCATTCAAAGTAAAATTAATAAAGTTTTTTGTTTTTTTTTTTGTACCAGGGATTGAACTCATGTCCTTCTACTTGCAAGGCAGGCAGCGGAACCACTGAGCTAAATCCCTGGCCTCGATAAAGATTTTTAAAATGTTAAAAATCTACAAGAGTAAACAGGAATGCTATAAAGAGTTAATAGAAATTAATTGATAACATGACAAAACCATTAAATTGGTCTTAAAATGCAGAAGGCAGAAGATAAAATTGCACTTAATTCTGAAGCAATTCAGATCTGTCCTACCACTCTTACACTTTCCTAATAAAATGAACTTTTGATCTAGCAATTATATTTCTAAAAAATGTATCCTACAGATATAGTATACATCTTGTACAAAGGATACTCTACTAGGATACTGGTTATGGCATCCTTTGTGGTAACAATAGACTGTGGACAACTGCAATTTCTGTAAAGAGAGGACTAAAGTTTTGTTGCTGTTGCTTTTTTAATCTTTTTCAGTGCCCCAAATTAAATACAGTGCCTTTGCACTAAACTACATCCCTCATCCTTTTCTTTATTTTTTGAGACAAGCTCTTGCTAAGTTGCTAAGTTGCTCAGGGCAGGTTTGAACTTGCAATCCTCCTACTACAGTCACCCTAGGTATTGAAATTACAGTTGTATAAGACCATGCCCAGCTAAGAGGCAACTGATTGAATGAAATATATTTGATATATGTACAGTGATATCCTGTACAGTTATTTTTGTTTTGGATCTCTCTTTGGGGTTTTGGGGGAGGACTGAACCTAGGGACTTTTCAATGAGCTACAGGCCCAGGCTTTTTAAAAATTTTTTGAGACAGGGTCTTGCTAAGTTGCTATATTATACCACTCTAGTGGGGATACTATAATGGTGAAGGTTATACAAGTGGAGGGCAGGGAGTATATGGAAATCTCTGTATCTTCTTCTCCATTTTGCTCAGAGTTTAAAACTGCTCTAAAATCAAGTCTATTGAAAAAAATTAAAGGTACAAAAAGGGGGATACAGCTGGGGATTTAGCTTAGTGGCACCTCACCTGCCTCACAAATGCAAGGTCCTAAGTTCGATCCCTGGTACAAAAAAGGGGGTTGGTTACAGGCATGTTTTATGCTTAATATGCATACAATTATTATAAGAAGTAAACATGTAAAAATTATAGCAGTGGCAGCCCAGCTGGGGAACTATGGGCCTAGGTACCCAGAAGACTAGAGAGAAAGAACTTCTCATTGTTTCTGCATTTATGCTGTTTGAATTTCCTAGCTCATGTTGATAATACTTTTCAATTCTAACAGCATCAACAAAAACTGGCTTGGGCACTATGTGTTTCAAGTAAACAATGATGAGAATGTGGTATAATGAAGTGCACAAAGGACACTCAATTAACAAATTTAATAGAAACTGAATGCAAATAAGTAGATAGGCGTTAACCATTTTTAAAGTAAAGACAAGAAGAGATCTTCATTTCATTCCAGAAAACTTGGAGCAGAAGAAAGGATGATTAAATAAATGTATCCTTTGGGAGGAGGGGGAGCAATTGGATACACAAGGACCTCAAGGTCCTGATGACCTCAGTGCAAAGAATTTTTTAAAATAGATAATTCCGATGGTTCTTGACTCAAAAGGCCCTATGGAGACAGATGCTGCCCCTCACCTGTTCTCAGGCCACCCAGTTTCCCTGCCTACAGGCAAGTGTTATTAGGTTTATTATCTTCCTGAAGCACTTGGTGCACCCACAAATGTGTATTCATATGCACTTACTCCTTCCTTTTTTTTTCCTTGGTACTGGGGATTGTAGTCAGGGACCTTGCACTTGCAAGGCAGGTGGCAGAACCACTGAGCTAAATCCACGGCCCACCCCTTCCTTTTTAAAAAAGCATGTTATGTAAAATAATGCATTGTCCCACATCTTGCCTTGTCTCACCAAACAACCTATCCAAGAGGTTGTGCCCTCAACAAATATAGAGCTGCCTTATTCTTTTGGACAGAAGCCTAATATTCACTGTATGGATACATCATTAACTTCTATACTACAAGGCATTTCAGCTGTTTCTGATACTCTGCTATGAAAAACCTAGAATACACCATCATTGTGTGTGGGAAAATTTATCTATAAGGAAAAATTCCTAGAAGTACAATTCTGAATCAAAGGATACATGCATTTGTAATTGTAATAGCTATACAGAACAGTGACAACAGTATTCTTTTTAGTTGTCAAAATGACTCATTCCTTGCCAAAAGGGTGGGAGAAAGGGAAGTAATAATGGGCCACTCTGTGCATATATGCCTCAGGTTAATAAATAGACAGAGTCAACATGTTCTCCCTTTGATCCTTCTTAGATATTTCTGTTGCTAAGCAGGTGGAAACACAGAAAGTTACTTTTCATACTTCTAGTTGTTACATGTAATAAAATATTGAAGAACCAGAAGACCTCTACTCTAGGTAAATTTATTTTCTGTTAATTCTTTTTTTCCCCTTCTTGGTGACTGTGAGACTAAAAGGCACTTACAAAGGTGGAAGGACTCTGTAAACTAATATAATGATAGATTAAAATTAATACAGGTCTGGGGCCGGGGATTTAGCTCAGTGGTTCTGCCACCTGCTTTGCAAGTGCAAGTTCCCTAGTTTGATCCCTGGTACCAAAAAAAAAAAAAAAAAATTAATACAGGTCTGGGGGTATAGCTCAGTGGTACAATGCTTGACTAGCATGCATGAGACAGTGGGTTCAATCTCCCCACAGGGCAGACAAAAAAAAAAAAAACAAAAAAGGAGATTCATCCAAAATCCCTGTCAAGGGTCATTCTATCCCAGAGATTACACAAGTGATCCCTAATTTTACCTATTAAACATTACTACAGCCAGGCATGGTGGTGCATGCCTATATGTAATTTTACCACTCAGGAGGCTGAGGCAAGAGGACTGCCACAAGTTCAAGGCCAGCCTGAACTACAAATCAAGACTCTGTCTCAATAAAAGGAAGAAAAGAAGAAGGAAGAGGAGGAGGAGCAGAAAGAGGAGGAGGAGGGGAGGAGGAGGAAGAAGAAGAGGAGGGGGAGGAGGAGGAAGAAGAACAAGAGAACAACAAGAAGAACAACAGCCGGGCCTGGTGGCGCACACCTGTAATCCCAGCACTCGGGAGGCTGAGGCAGGAGGATCTCTGTGAGTTTAAGACCAGCCTGGGCTACACAGTGAGTTCCAGATCAGTCTCAACTACACAGTGAGACCCTGTCTCAAAAAAAAAAAAGCAAAACAAAACAAACAAGCAAAAACAGAAGAACAAGAAGCAGCAGCAGCAGCAGAAGAAAGAGAAACCACTAGAATAACATTTTCTATTGTCATCATTCCAAAAATGAAACTTGATGCAACTGACATCTAAATACCTGGTAGAACTAAATCTAAAACCACTTAAAACTGCGCACAAGGCAGCCCTTCCATTCATTCATTCATCATCTTCTAAATGCTATTAGAATTTTGCCAAATAAGAAGAAAGTACCAGGTGTTAGAATGGCCAGTTTTGGGTGTCTCCTTTTCATTTCTGGGTGAATGGCCCTGAAAGCTATGGCTGCGTCCAATTCCTAGGCCTGTCTTCCTCCATTGCAACAGAGGCTGCCCTAGCTGGGCTGGGAGCAAAGTGAAAATGTTAGCCCCTTGAGCCTCCTCTGGGAGGGCCTCAGATGTGGTTGCATGGCAAGCCAAACAAGATTCTAGACTTGAAAGGGTAAGAAAAATGTAAAGGCAGGAAGATGACTGACTCTTGTACATTACCAATTTTTCAGGAGGCAAAGTTGTGACTTTCTCATAACAAAACACTATGAGTGCGATTGTATTAAAAAGACTACAGCAAGCTGATCTAGAGGCTCAGCTGCTACACTATAGCTCTGTGTATATTTTGAGCTCTCCAAAATGATAAAAAGGAAAGACTGATAATGACCTACATTAATCTTAAAAATCTTAAAAAGGAAACAATTCCTAAAGCATGAGTCCTCTTAATCAAATCTCTCAAATGTGAACACAGGGCACATTTCTTTTCTGAATTCACCCAGCTAGATGGAACACATGTCATATACTATTGATGAATTATCTCAGGAAGATGGAATGATTTAATTTCCTGACACAAGGGCTTAAAATCTTGTTCTGGGTCCTCCTTGAAGAAGAGGGTTTTCTTGGAAGGATGCCCTGATCCTCTTTCTTTATTACCTCTTCTCTTATAGTGGGTACAATTACAGAGTGATAAATCTTTAAAGGTACTCATAGCCTTACCAGGAAAGGAAGAACCACAGGTCATCAGCTCAGCACCTGCTTCCTGAATATCTTTTCGGCTAGGACTTGTCATTTGTTAACAACCATTGTCTGAGTGGCTCTTACTAATGGAAAATATGTGGACTAGGTTCTCAGTAACTGGGTTTCCTAAAGAGATTCCGGGGCAGAGGTCACAAATTCATCATATTCTACCCTGAAAGTTTATTTTTTAGTGGTGGCAATCAAACCCAGGATTCTGTACTAGCTAGGCAAGCACTCTGCTACTGAGCTCCATCCTCAGTCCCATACTTAAAACTTTTTATTAGTCCACTTGGTGTTTTAAAAAGCAACAAGGGTTGGGAGGTGGAGCTCAGTAAAAGAAAGCTGACTTAGCATAAGTGAGGCCCTGGGTTGAATGCCCAGCACCAAAACCAGTCACTAAACCAAAATAATGCCCTCAGCAACTCCAACTTTGTATTTCATTTTATAGTGAAAACTCTGGCACATGTATACAAGGAAATATGGGCAAGGATATGTTCTGCAGCACTGGCACAATAACAGAAAAACTGGACACCTACACATGCATCTAGAGAGAAATGAAAAAGTAAAATATTCATATTATAGACAATACAGTATACTATTCAGTAGTGAAAAGGAATAAATTAAAGCAGGAGTCACTACGGCCCACGAGCCTAATCTAGTCTAACGTCTGTTTTTGCAGGTAAGATTTTATTGGAACGCAGCCATAAATTCCTTTGTTTGCATGTTATCTATAGCATCATAACATTAAAATAGTAGAGTGGCTACAACAAAGACAGTATGGCCCACAAAACCTGAAATACTTATTACGTGACCCTTACAGAAAAAAAGCTTGTCAACTCTTGAATTAGTTTTATTTTATCCACACACCTGTGTGCACACACAGATTAAATGAGCAGACTGAGTAAAAAAGCAAGCTGTAGAGTGATAATTTTTATTAGAAACTTGTAAAATAATATGGTGCTCATGGATTTATATTTATGTATGTATAAATAAAAAAAATTGGAGATTTGATCCCCAGTACAAAAAAAAAAATTGAGAGAAAGATACACAATTTATAATAGTGACTGCCCAATTTGGGCAGTGGGAAGTCTGAAAAATAGGATATTTCAACTTTATCAGTGATATCACTTGTTTCTCTTTTAAAAGGGGAAATGAGGCTTTGAAGTAAATAGGAGAAAATATAGACAGCCACCAATTCCAGCTGTTTCCTGAATTATTACAACAACCAATTTCATTTTAAGGAAAACAATAAAGCTTTTCTACTCTGGAAGAACAGAATACCTAGCAGTTCTTGAACAGTGACCCAAATAGCAACAATGAGACCTAAGTAACAGCTTCCCTCTTGTGGCCCTGGGCTTGCCAACACCTCCCTCCCTCCCGTTTCACACCCAGCATGCTTTGTTCATTATATTTACAGCCTGGCTCCTATAGGTATCTCTGCCTATGAACAAATTCATATATACATGATTTGACTAAGTGACATGCTACTCCATTTTTAAAAATGGCACTCACCAACGCTCTGTGATGATATGGAAACTGCTTATAAATACAGTATACAAAACTGAATGACTGCATTTAATCGCAATTATATAAAAAATAAGACATTAAAACAGCAATGGTACACTTTAGGTGATGGGATGACAGGTAATTTCTCATGCTCTTTCAATATTTTGTGAATTTTCCAAATTCTCTTCAACAAGCATGTGGTACTTTCAAACGGGGAAAAAAATAAAGGTCTGGCAATTCCCCAGAAATAGCTCTGCAAGAGGGAGCGACCTGCAGGCATACAGAAAGCATACTAATGCACCGCTAATCAATGCATTCCTACACAGCCACTGCTGCCACCACTGATGCTGCTGTAGCAGCAGCATCCTCTAAGATCAGACCAAGCAACCACCTGCCAACTGCCTGGCCCAGAGTTCAAGGACTCAGAGTACGTGAGATGCAGTCTGAGCCACAAATCACATGAGCCATCAGAAAAGCACTGCAATGCTCCAGCAAGAAGATAAAAGTGGCTTCCTATTAGCCAACCTAAACAACTCCCTGAGCAATCGTCTCTCAGGAGAAGCTGTTTTTATTCTGTAACCATCACATCACTATCAACATTAGTCTCTTTCACAATCATTTCTAATTGCTCTTTAAGTATCAGGACTCCCTGTTGGCAATCCCTGAGTTGCATCAGGTCCCCAAGTGCAATTCTGGCTCTCCGGTTCCTATGATGGTCAGTTATCAAAATGGGAATGACACATTTTTCCAAACAAGATTGCCATCTTCGGTTGAAAAATAACATCACTGGGCCTGGGATTTAGCTCAGTGGTGCTAACACCTGCCTCACAAGAACAAGGTCCCTAGTTTGATCCAGGTACAAAAAAAAAAAAAAAAAGAAAAGAAAAATAACACCACTGCCCAGCAACAGTTTAAAAAAGACATGGTATTTGTGTTAAGGGAATAGTTCTATGTTTGCTTATGTGTGCAAAACTCATATTTGGAGGTATATGCAAGAACCAACAGCTATCAGGTAGAAAGTCTGGTTTTTCCCTAAAAGAGCTGAGTGACTAAAGGCCAAGGGTAGGAGAAAGATTTTTCACTATGCACCTCTTAAGTTTTGAGTCATGTGAGTGTATTACCTGATCTGAAAAATAAAATTAGGGGGGAAAAGAAATGAAAAATTTTTGTGAAATTAAGTAAACTAATAACTAGGTGTCAAAATTCATTTTTTCCATTACATCTCTCCAATTTTACTGACCCCATAAATATAAATAGAAATGTTTTAATCGATGAATGAGGAGCTCTAGGAGTAAAACTATTTGTCCCAACTCAAAGGAGAAGCTTCTATGAGACAATAAATTTTCATTCATTTATTTACTTACTCAGTGCTGAAGACTGAGTCCAGATTCTCATGTATTCCCAGCAAGTCGCTACAACTAAGCTGTATCCCCAGCACTTTTATTTTTATTTTGAGACAAAGTTTCATTACATTGCCCAGCCTGACCTCAAACTTGGATTCTGCCTCAGACTACCAAGTAGCTGGGATTACAGGTGTGCACCTCCTAGGTAACAGAATTCTGAACTTTTTAATGTCAAGGTAGTAAGTTGTGTGGCCTCATCTCTTAAAGGCACTTGAAATAAAGATGAGACTAGTAAAACATATTCTTGTTTTTATTACAAGCAGTGTTTATACAGAGAGTCATCTTTTTTGTAAGTCAGTTATATGAACTAATAGGGTTCACAATAAGGACACATAAGAGCTCAGGAATCTCAGATGGGCACCATTTACTTAAGGGCCAAAACTCTATTAGGGACAGTGGCAAGCACCTGCAATCCCAGTTACATGGTAGGCTGAGGTACGAGGGTCAAAGATTAAGGCCAGCATGGGCAATTTAGCCAGGTCCTATCTAAAACAAAAATTCAAAAAAGGGCTGGGGATGTAGTTCAATGTAGAATATTTGCCTATCGTGTACAAGATCATCTCAGTACCACAAAAAAAGAAAAGAAAAAACTCTAAATGTAAACACCATCTTGAAGCAGTAATTCCACATTTTGGGATTATTTTAAGGATATAACTGAATAACTGAACATTTGTACAAAGATGTATATGCATATTTGTTTATAATAGCACCATCTCTCACCACTAAAATACCAGTAAAGAGACTGATTAGATTATCAAGTCATTAAGAATGGCAGAGCTGGGCATGGTGGTGGCAATCCTGTAATCCCAGCACTCAGGAGAATGAGGCAGGAGGTTTGCAAGTTTGAGACCAGCATAGGCTACACCAGGGAAGCTTAGGTTACATAGTGAGACCCTGCCCAAAAAAGGTGAATGATGCCTCTAGACGTAAAAAGAATGGCATAAACCTCTAGATAGTATCCAGGCACAGAAATGAAAATAGCAGGCTACTAAACAATTGCCATAATTCAATCTATGTGTATTTGTGTGCGTGTACATGTGCAGAGAGATGTAGGGGACAGAGTGTAAAGTCATAGCTAAAAAGCATGAGCTTTAGGTCTGGGTTTGAGCTGGGTGCAAGCTCAATGGTAGAGCACTTGTCTTGCATGCATGAGGCCCTGGGTTCAATCACCAGCACCCTAAGACAAAAGAAACATATCCAGCTATAAAATCTTGAGAAAGCTAAGTAAGTCAGTTTCTTCTTCTGTAAAATGTGGTAAAAAACACCTACCTGAAAGAACTGTTCTAAGAATTAAATAAACCAATAAATATTAAATGCTTAGCCTATGCAAGATGCATAATAAACATTCAGGAAATGCAAGCAGTATTGATCTTTGGTTACTAAGCCTGTGTTTCATGGGTTTTCTTGTTTGTTTTGCTTTCTTTAGACTTTTTTTTTTGTACCAGGGATCAAACTCAGGACCTTGTGTTTGTAAGGCAGGCATAGTGCCACTGAGCTAAATCCCCAGCTAGACTTTCTGATAAATGTATGTATTTTGTTTTTATAATTAAGGAGAAAGGAAGCAATAAAACTATTTTTTCTTGGGGGAAAAAAAGTCTTGCACCTTGATTTTGGTTTAAGTGTCCTAAGACAAGCTAGTTTTCAGAAAGAAGCTTGAAAAGGTCTGACAAGTAAGATGAATAGTAAATGCCTACCTGAATTCAAATTGGCACTGTGTACCCTTTGTCATCTGATGACACAAAAAGGCAAACAAAAAAGCACTTATCCTGGTGGAAAAAAGGACAGAAACCCTTTTTTTATTCAATTGTGAAACATTCATAAAAGACAGTCATAAAAATATATTCAGGTCCATAGGACACCTTTTCAGAATCTATGTGGGTCTGGGATTTTATTGTATCCAATAGTTGCTACTCACAGTATATCAAGAGCTTAATGTCTACTTCTTTTTAATCCTCAAAATCATCTTATGAAGAAGGTAGGTATTAGCCTCATTTTAAAAGTAAGGATCAGAAGCTCAGAGAAATTAGTCAGCCCAAGGTGACACAGCAAGTGGAAGATTCAAGATTCAAAACCAGCCTTGTCTTATTTAAAAATTAATATATTTTATTTGTTTGTTTGTTTTTGAGACAGGGTCTTACTATGTAGTACAGGTTGGCTTTGAACTTACTATGTAGCCCAGGCTTGCCTCGAACTCACAGTGATCTTCCTGTCTCAGCCTTCCATGTGCTGGGATTACAGGCATGCACCACCACACCCTGCTAAACTCATACATTTTAAGAACACACACAAACATATATGACTACATATGTATCAATATATGCACAATGAAAACAAGTTGTACACAGTAGTATATAGTAAACAAGCAAATCTTCCTCTGCTCCTAAGGGAGATAACTGAAGCACATGCAAGCATTAATATATCTACATTGTTCTCCTACTTCTTCATATTTAAAAAAAAACTTAGATGAGAGTATACTATACACTACTCTACTTCTTAATACGTAGATCTTTTTAAAATAGCTTGCTATAGGGACCAGGGATTTAGTTCAGTGGTTCCGCCACCTGCCTAACCAGCAAGCATAAGGTCCCTAGTTCTATCCCCAGTACACACACACACACATACACACACACAAAATAGCTTGCTATATGCCACGGTATGGTTGCTTACAAGATATTTTATCTGTGCCCTGTTGGAGGACCTTCAAAATATTTCTGGTCTTTTACTACAACAAACAATGCTGCAATGACTACCCTGGACACACACCCTCAGGACACGTGACAGTAACTGGTAGGATCCACTCCCAGAGATGAAAATGCTATGCACATTCCTTTTTGACAGAATTCCATCTTGCCTTCTCCAGGATGCAAAAGTCCCACCAAAAGTGGGCCCCATTCCCTACTCAACCTTCACATTCAGAGATGTGCTCTGAACACCACTGAACTGTCAACCTGAAAGAACCTTCCTGCCATGAACTTCTCAGTCAACTGGCTCATCCAGGAGAGAAATGAAGTCTGTTTGCTAAAAATGTCCACCCTGACTTAGGAGGCTTAAAGCAAATGCAACATGTGGCCCTAGTGTGGGGCCCTGTTTTGGATTCTGATTAAAAAAAAAAACGACTATTTTAAAACATACGATACAGTCAAGGACATGCGAACTCTGAATATTAGATAATGTTAAAGAATTATTATTTAAGTGGGAAGTTTTATTTTTAAAAGAAGTTTCTTATCTTTTAGAGACAAATAATAGTTTCAAATAAAGTTATATGCTGTCTTCAACCTGTTTCAAAATAATTAGGGTAGGGTGTGAGTGGAGGTTATAGGTGAAAGAGGCCTGAAATGTGCTGATAACTGCTGAGCAGGGTAATGAGTTCATGGTTCATTACACTAATTTGCTTTTTTATATGCTTGAGAGTTTTCTACAATAGGGAGAGAAATCGCCCTCTGGCTAATGGCTTTACATTTTTAAAATATCTTAAAATTATGGTAAACTCAAAACTAAACAAAGGGCATGGTAACATATACATTCCTATAATCCCAGCACTCTGAGAGGCTGAGGTATAAAGACTGAAAATTTGAGCCCAGCCTGAGCAATTTAGTGACTTAATATGTTCCTGATGGGGCCATAATTCATATGTCTTGCTGCTGGGTAGCTCTGAACCACCAGTGCACCACACATATATGACTGTCCCATCGAGTGACATGTGACAGTCCGGTTGGTGGTCCAAGCTGCCCAGTGGAACATCAGGCATGTACACTGGTGGTTCAAGCCAATGAAAATATGCTGATGAGCCCCTATCTCAAAATAAAAAAATAAAAGGGATGGGATGTAGCTTGGTGCAAAGGTTCTGGTTCAAACCTTAGTACTATAAACACAACAGAAACCTACAAAAGCCAGGCATTGTGGCACATGCCTGTAGTCTCAGCATTGGGAGACTGAGGAAGATGGATTGCTTGAGCCTGAGAGTTCAAGGTCAACAAGCAAGACTCCATCTCTAACAACAACAACAAAAATTATTAAGAGGATAAGTTATATGTTTGTTGTTGTTGCTTTGAGACAGGGTCTTGCTGTGATGTCAAGGCTGGCCCCAAACTTGTGGGCTCAAGTGATCCTCCTGTCTTAGCCTTCCTCCTTAGTAGAATTATAGGCATGCACAACCATAGCAAGCTATCCATGTAATACCTTTTTTTTTTTTTTTTTGGTACTGGGGATTGAACTCCAGTCCCTGTGTGCTTGTAAGGCAGGCAGTAGAACGACTGAGCTAAATCCTGGGCCCTATGTAATCATGTTTAAGTGTATACTGTAGTTGGGTAATGTTAATTATGTTCACACTTAGACCAGATGTGGTAGCAGTCTACAGTCCTAGCTACTTGGAAAGCTGAAGCAGGAGGATTGCAAGTTCAAGGCCAGCCTGGGCAATTTACCAAGACCCGAAACTTTAGACCTAACAAACGCTTCCCCATTTCCCCCTCCGCTCCCTGCTAATCCTGTTTCTATGATTTTCACTACTCCAAATGCCTCATGTAAGTGGAATGACACAGTATTTGCCTTTTTGTGACTAGCTTATTTCACTCAGCATAATGTCTTCAAGGTTTACCCATGTTGTAGTACAACAGGATTTCCTTCTGTTTTTTTTCCTCATTGAGTTTATTGGTACATTTTAGGTATACAGTACAGTTACATTCATCATTGGCATCTTGCACCTTTACATGACAGGTCTTGGGTCTCATTTTTCCCCTTGTCCTCCCTTCACCCCAGGATTTCCTTCTTTTAAAGGCTGAGTAATAATCTAGTAGATATATACATCACACTTTCTTTTTCATTTTGCTTTATTTTGTTGAGACAAGGTAGGTAGCCCTCACTATGTTGACCAGGTTGCAAATTCAAAGCCAGTCTACTACATAATAAGACTCTGTCTCAGAAAAAAAAGTAACAAGAAAAATAAAATAGAAGGATGAGGTGGCTCAAGTAGGAAAAAAAAGAGATTCAGACATATCTGCAAGTGAAACCCAATTCTACTGTCTCTAGTTCTGGTATTCTGAACAAACTCCTCCCCTCTGAGCCCCTCTGTAAGATGATAACACTACAAACCTGTTCCTTGGGGCTGCACAAGGATAAGAATCAAGGATCCAGACCACAGGAGGTTCTTTCTGCCCTGTCCAAAAAATCTGAGACTTAGGCAAGCAGCATGGCCCATGGAGCTAATAAGCTGCAAAGCAAGCTGAAATCGGGTCTAGTGGGCTACAAAGTGCACAGCCTTTTCCATACCAGCATGTCCTGAGTTCCAGGCTTCCCAGTGTCTTTGCACAGTCCATTCACGACAAGTGCCAGTCTTTTCTGCAGATTTTTCTTAATACCTATGCATGCACTCAGGAGGCTAAGGCAGGAAGACTGTCAGGAGTCTAAGGCTAACCTGGGCTACACAGTGAGTTCAAGGACAGCATGGAATACACACATAGAAAGACTCGTCTCAAAAACAAAATAAACAAACAAAATCCACTTTAACATAAATTTATTAAACAGAAATTAATCACTAACATAAACAGAAAATCAATATCACTTGCAAATAGAAGGTAACTGTGAAAATGAATAAAAGCACACAAAAGAATGTTACTAAATTCTAGCTAGACTCTAGCCTACCTAAGGGCCAGAGCTCTGCCTCTGGGTGAGAAAGGAGTACAAGCGCTCCCCAGCATGTGCAAGGTCTTGAGTTCAAGGGCCTGGGTTTGACTCCCAGAACACCAAAAATTAAAAATAAAAATGCTAGTTGCACATTTTCTTTCCTCTTCTATGGTACCACCAACCTATGGTTAATCTGTGAAGATCTTAAAATATATTGCAATAAATATATAAAGGAAATAGTACAACATAGGTCAGAACTAAACACCTATGAAATAAAATACATTTAGAAATATACTTGTATCTGGGCACTAAAATGTTAACAGTCATTACTTCTAAGTGGTGAGTTTTAGGGTGAATCTTACTTGCTTTAATCTTTTCAGGATTTTCCTCAATGGAAATAATTATTTTTATAAATGGGGAAAATTTTTATTTAAAAAAAAGGCCGACAGTTGAAGAAGGGACTCTAACTCTTTATTGCAGGTATTGCAAAACTAGTAACTATTTCCACCAAGGACTATCTTCTTGTGGTTAAGTAACTTGAGCTGACATTTTATCTTACGGGATGGAATCTTTTATGATTTACCAGCTAAATTTTTTTGCTTAGGTTCTTGAAATGTGTTCTAAAATAATGATTACTGCAATCCACTGAGGTGATGGAGATCATGCCATTAGCTTCAGTTTCTGTTTAATTTCTATCAAACACCAAAGCCCAAGCAAACCCTGCAAGCACCGCTTAAGGTAACATGAAAGACCCAGGATGGGTAACAGTGTGTTAATGCCAAATTCCAATAATCTCTGATGATGTCCATTTTACTTGGACCCATTTACATTTACAAGACTGTTCAAATATGAGAAAATGCAAGAGCTGCAAATATCTTGCCAAAAGTTTAAAAATAAAACCGCACCCACCCCCATTACCACTGTTCACTCTCTAATGCAAATTATGATTTAAATAAATCAGCATACTAAAGATAGATCTACTTGCAAGTGAAGAGCTCCACATCCCCGTAATCAGTGCGACATAGTGAGGAGACACAATGTGTCACACCGTGATTAACTGAGCCTTAAACATGAACATCTCAAGCTGCAGTGCAGATGTGTGAAGCTGTTAAGATGTAATGCTGTTAAGATTGTAATGCCCTCTGACTGCCAAGAAATGAGCTCTAAGAGCTCCACCCAGAAGATGTGGGAGTGAGCCCAGCATGAGATCACCATAGGAGAAGAAAATGTCACCCAACTCAGCTCAGTCTTTCTGGCAGGGCTGAAAGGGTCTTGAAAAGAATTTCCCCACGCTGTGTGCGTGCGTGCGTGCGTGCATGTGTGTGCGTGTGTGTGTAACACTGAGGTCCAAAGAGATTGAGCTACTTGTCCCAAGTCACAACACAAGTGGCAGGAATGTTACTAGAATTCTCAACCAAGGTCCCCATTGTCTTTTCAAGCCAGAGTTTCCTGTGGTGGCATAGGCTTTGACCAAGATCTAAGGCTCTGGGGAGATAGAAGATGTTGAAATGAAAATAATGAGCCTGTAGGACAAAGAGAAAACTCAGGCATAGCAAGACTGAATCTTTTACAATTAGTCAGCAGGCATTCTAGGACTTCAGCCACCCTCATCTCACCAGGTGTAGATATAATCACCAGAATCAAGAAACAGCAGGCTAAGTGACTCAGAACAAAAGCTCGTGGTTCCTATACGCTTCAGCTACTTGGGGCCTGGAGTTAGACTACTATGAAGTTTGAGAGGTAGTGCATCTTACCAAGCTGGATATCTCTTAGTGGCCTCATTACTCAACTAATTGCCACCCATCTTTATGCTAAAATAGCTGAAGGGTTTTCCCCTTGATTTCCTCATATATTCTTTGAAGTCACTTTTCATCAGCATTTAAAATTAGCTACCCTAGCCAGGTATGGTGGCACAAACCTGTAATCCCAGCACTCAGGAAGCTGAGGCAAGAGGATCACTACAAGTTCAAGTTCAAGGCCAACCTGAACTACATGGTGAGACCCTATGTCGGAAATCCAAAAAAATAAAACAAAAGGTACAGGAATGTGGTGACTGTCCCCCCGAAAAACAGATGGAAGCTAAGAGTGTAGCTCGTTTAATATGCATGAGGCTCTGGATTCCATCCCCAGGACCACAAATAAACAAACACAAAATATATATGTATTTATATATATGCATGAATGATAGAGAAACAGACCTGAAGTTAGCAGCTGTGGGATCCTGACTTAGGTTCTCTACTTCCTCTACTGGAAAGCCTAACAGTACCTACGATAAAAGTTGTGGGAGGACTGAATGAGGCCACACACATAAAGTGCTTAAAACAGTGTTTTGCCTCAAGAAATGTTTACTACTACCACAACTACTACTACTACTACTACTACTGCTACTACTACTACTACTACTACCTGTATTGTTATGAACACTAGGAAGTCCTAGTTTTGGTTCTGTTCACCTAGCTGAGTGCACCTCAAACTTTACCCTGCATAGATGAGCATCTGGAATATTGGTAAAATACAGATCCTTGCTTTTTTGGATCCAGGTGTAGAGTTTGCATTTCAAACAAGGACCCAGAGGCATGGCACCTGTCACACAATGCACTTTGAGCCTAACTCAGCACATAGTAGGAGCTTAGTGTTACTCACATACATGAATGATTTCTCTACGTTTCATTAATGACTGAA
The DNA here is from genome assembly GCF_012274545.1 of Fukomys damarensis. Classification (NCBI taxonomy): domain Eukaryota; kingdom Metazoa; phylum Chordata; class Mammalia; order Rodentia; family Bathyergidae; genus Fukomys; species Fukomys damarensis. Next base: position 26,062,855 of record NW_022900934.1, read on the forward strand.
AATTAGTGACACTGAACAGAAAAGAACAGTCTAAGCTGCAAGAAAAGCTATAAAGGCGGTAATGTAAGATATCAGTTTTGTTATTCACAAGATTGAATTTACAACACAGCAATACTACATTTACAAGTACGATAATTGGAACATTTGAAAGTGAAGCTTGAATGCCTTGCTCAGAAGAAATACTCCATTCAAGGATCCTCTAGGAATTTTGGCAGAACACAAAAGCTCAAGGGATTCCCAATTCAAAAACCCTGAAATTTTAGAACTGCCTTTTGGTGGCCAGCACAGAACCACTTTGGCAGGGGAAGTATGGCCATTTGAGGCAGTGGGAGCAAGTTTTGCTAGTGATTTTACTCCCTTTCCCCGAGCTAGCCAGCCTCCTGCCAGCCTTCCTCAGCCACAGCTAGTAATGCCAACAGCATGAGACAGATGGGTACTGCCCTGGCAGAGCCCACACCTGCCACTCCACATTGGCAGAGGCATACTGGGAAAAAGGCGGGACTTCCAGATGTCCAAGATAGGGACTCCCATCGGATCTACCTGGCCATCTTCGGCAGAAGCAGGATTTCCTCCCCATGGTCTCTGTGGTACGTGCTTACACTCTACCCCTTTCCTCTGAGGAGTCTGAGGGAACCTTAGCTAATTCTTCCTTGCAGGGCATTCCACCCAAAAGTCCTCTCACCATTTTAGAGGCAGATGGCTCTTCCAACGTCAAATTAATCAGGCCCAAAACCCAAGAATCATCCTTTATTACTCTCACCACCCCCTGATGGTCCTTCCTCTAAAACACATCCCTATCCAGCCGCTGTTACCATCCTAGAAGGCCACCATCTCCCACATAACCTCCCAACTAATCTTCTGCCTGCCTTTCTCATGTCCTCTAAAATTCACTGGCCTGCTGGGTGTGGTGGTCCACACTTGTAATTCCAGCATTTGGTAGGCTGAGGCAGGGGGATCCCCACGAGTTCTAGGCCAGCTCGGGCTACACAGTGAGTTTGAGGCCAGCTTGGACTACATGACGAGAACCTGTCTCAAAAAGAAAAAAAAATCAATCAATCAATAAAAAATAAAATAAAATTCACTGACCACATAAAGGGCAGGTGATTTTTTTCCTCCAGAGCTGGAGATGGAACCAGTTAGGTGTACAGGCTAGTGAAGCACTCACACACTGAGATACACCCCTAGGCCTACAGTGATTTTTTTTTATTAGTACCTTTATAGTACATAATGATTACATTCATTGTGGAGAGCAAGTACATGTATATAACATCTTAATTTTATTCCCATTCCACTTCTTTCTGGGTCGACTTCCCATTTGTACAAGATCTATCCCTGTTTCCTTTGGTCTTTTCTTTGGCTCTTTATTGATACTTTGCATCTTGCAAATAAGAGAAGTTAGCAATATACTGTATAAGCTTATGTACCTTGATTTGTTTCACTCAAAACTGTGGTCTCAAAGTGTATCTATTTTCCCACAAATGGCTCAAATTTATCCTTCTTTATGGCAGAATTGTACTACACTGTGAATAAATACCATATTTTCTTTATCCATTCAACTGTTGATGGATATATAGACTGCTTCCAAGATTTAGGCATTATAAGTTGTACTGCTGTGAACATGGGTATTCATGTTTCACTGTAATATGATGCCTTTAGCTCTTCTAGGAAGATGCCTAACAGGAGAATAGCTGAGTCAATGAAATATCTAGTTTTAGCTTTTTGAGGAATCTCCACCTAGATTAAAAAAAAAAAAAAAAACTAGACCATGTCACTCCCCTTCCCAAAAACCTTCAGTGGTTCCTACTGTTTTTAGAATAAAAGCCCAACTTCTCAGTCCAGTCTACAAGGCCCTATATGACTGAAGATCTCCACTCTCACGATTCATCTCTCCTGCCACTCACTCCACCTTGAGGCTCCTCAATTTACCACACTTGTTCCTACCTCACAGCCCTTTCCCCAACTGTTCCTCCTGGTACATCTTCAAATTGCTAGCTCCTTCCTGGGAGCAAATTCCAGCAAAAAAATGTCACTGCTTTAAAGAGGCTTTCTCTGACCTCCCAATAAAGTAGCAGTACCCACAATGCCCTGCAGCATTCCTCTCTCTGCTATCATGCTGCATTATTTTTGTAGCATTTATTCCTATTCAAACTACCTTGTTCATCTGTTGGTTTGTTTTTCTGCTTGTTGCTGCTTGAAGGTAAGGTTCATGAGAGTGTGAGAACAAGAACCTCATATACCTTTATACAAACATATGCTCAGACTGCAACAGGACTGACAAACACCAGGGACTCAGCAAATGCTAAGCGAGTGAAGTCAGCTGAAAACAGCACTGAACTGGTCAACAGACTTGGACTCCACTGTAAGTGGGCCACTTCTTAGCAGCATGATTTCCCTTACTCAGGTTCCTTGGCTGTATAATGGAGATCTTAATCTGCACCTCACCCTCTTCCAAGGGTTACTGATAAGATCAAATAAGCAAAGGTACATTTAAGCATTTTTGTAAACCATTAGGCACCATAAAGACAGCTCTATATTCTTCCTCAGAGACCTAAAAACAGTTGATGAAAACATATAGGGAGCAACCTGAGGTTTGTAACCCAGGAGAAGTCCAGGGATATGGGGCTGAGAAATAGCTCAGTGTTCAATGATAGAGCACTTACCTAGAAAATGTGAGGCCCTGGGTTCAATTCTCAGCACAGCAAAAAATAAAAATATAAAGTCTTGCCGGGGATTTAGCTCAGTGGTGCCGCCACCTGCCTCACAAGCCCAAGGCCCTGAGTTCGATCCCCAGTACCAAAAAATAAAATAAAATAAAAAGTCTTGGTACATGGGAGATTTGAATCAGTGGCTTTATTCTGTGGCCAGAGCAAACACAACATACAAATTCACTTAAAGAAATCAAATCAACTGATTATGCTGTTACATCCCTGCAATTCCAGCTCCTGGGGAGGCTCAGTCAGGAGCATCAAGAGTTCAAAGCCAGCCTGGGCAACTCAGTGAGACCCTGTCTCAAAATACATAATAAAAAGAGCTGGGAATATAGCTCAGTGGTAGAGTGCTTGCCTAGCATGCACAAGACCCTGTGTTCAATTTTTTAAAAAGTCAAATTGGGCCAGGGATTTAACTCAGTGACACTGCACCTGCCTTGCAAGCACAAGGTCCTGAGTTTGATCCCAGGTACAAAAAAAAAAAAAAAAAAAAAAAATCATGTCAAAATACCCTCTGGGTTCCTTAAAGGTTATAAGATGAGATATCCTTTATCCTTTATGTCCCTGCCTAGAGAGATTTAGAAAACATCTACTGGACTGGGTGTCTAGCTACCAAACTTGGCATCCTACCATTAGCTTTCACTTTTCCTTGCAACCCATTCTGGCATGAGAGTGCCAGTTCTTGGAGCAGCCCTATAACATGACCAGAATTTCATAATGCTAGAACAACTATTTCAAGTTTGCAATGACCTGGTGAGACTGACAAACCTGTTACCATAATCACATACTACAATTTATTCGTTCACCAATCATTAGTAGCCTATATAGTACAGGTGCAATGTTAAACCCAAATAATGGTAGCTGACATTAGCCAGCTATGCCAGGCTCTTTACATGGACTAAGCTCAAGTCAATTTCCATGATATTCCTACATGATAGGTAACATTACTACCCCACTTTACAGATGAGGTGAAGGCAGCACAGAGATAAAGGTAACCACTAAGCAGCACACACCCTGGAAGTGGCAGGCCAAGACTTTAAACTGCAGCCTGACTGAATCTTTTAACCACAACTGCACAACAGCACTAAAAGGCCTTTGGTGCCACTCACCCTACATCCCATTTTCAAAGGAGGGACTAAGGGACAAGGAAGCCCCCTTTACACATTCCAACACTTTTTGAGAGCCACAGGTTGGATAGTACCTATTTAAGTGGACTTTTTTTTTTTTTTTTTAAGTAAATGGACCATTACATGAGATCTTGTTTCCATGCTATTGGAAGAAAAGCTTCTAGCCAAAGCAGTTAGGAATAAAAGAATACACTTGTGGCCTCATAACAGAAATCAGAGGTATCAGGGAATGGGGATAAAACACAGGATTTACTTGGAAACATGTCCACTTCCATCACATAATGGGTATAAGATTCTCAGGTAAGTTCATTCACGTACGCATGTGCGTGTTTGTGTGTGTTACTAGGGATTAAATCCAGGGACACTCTTACCAGTAAACTACATTCTTAGCCCTTTTTTTTTTTTTTATACCAGGGACTGAACTCAGGACCTTGTGTTTGCCAAGCAGGTGCTGCACGGCTGAGCTACATTCCCAGTGCTTTTTTTTTTTTTTTTAATGACAGAGTCTTTTAAGTTTCCCAAGTAGGACTTGAACTTGCCATCCTCCTGCCTCAGCCTCCCTTGGTGCCAGGATTGCAGGCGTGAACCACTGTGGCTGGCTTATTCTTGTCCTTTTTGTTTTGTTTTGTTTTTTGAGACAGGGTCTCACTGTGTAGTTGAGACTGACCTGAAACTCATTATGTAGCCCAGGCTGGTCTGGAACTCACAGTGATCCTCCTGCCTCAGCCTCCTGAGGGCTGGGATTACAGGCATGTGCCACCACGCCCAGCTCATGTTCTGTCTTTTAAAAACAGTATTGCTATGAGTTCAGGCTGGCCTTGAATTCGCTATCCTCCTGGCTCATCCTTCTGAATGCAGGGATTATCACCACACCTAGCTAGTCCATTCATTTTCCCAAATTTCCTCATCTACAAAATGGGGATGACATCACCAGCTAACTGACAAAGTCTGTATAAAGATTAAATGAGATAAAGTACCTAAAATGTGCTCCCCCCACCCACCACCCATTCTGGGCCTTGTGCACCGTAAACACTCTATCGCCGAATGACACTTCCAGGCCTGAAATATGCTTCTTTATCATATACTTGTAAATAATTAATACTGCTTAAAGCACTTCCCAAAAGACATAAAGATACTCTTTCTTCTGGAATGATCAAAAAGGCACAAGAAAAAAATAAGACCAACTACCTAGATGGATATGGTCTCAGAAGGGCTACTTTCAGAAGTCACCACCTTGCTCTGAGCAGAATAGACATATGAGCTGGCACGATACACATCTAAATCCTACCTGTCCCAAAGCCATCTCCTCCCAGAAGCCTTCCCCACCCTATCCCAAACACCTCATGGAGTTTCTCTAGCACTTACGATGTACCAGGCCACTTGACAGACCTTGTGTCACTGGATTCCTGCCATATTCCATTATTCCGTTTTACAGAAGGTGGGGGGCTCAGAGAGATTAACTTGCCCAAGGCCACACAGTTATGGAACAAAGATGTGCGGTCTCAAAACTCAAACACTCAAGACCTCAAACAGAACTCTTGAAGAATTCTCCCTTCTCCCTTTCACCCACTATACCTTACACATCTCATCACCTTAACCACCCAGAGCAGCAAGGGTTAGGACCCCATTGAACAAACAGGTCAAGTGAGGGAAGAGAGTTAGGGACCTGCCCAAGGTCACACAGGAGGCAGCGACAGCGCCGAGGTTCAGATCCCAGTCCTCCCAGCTGGGGCCCTGACCACCACCCAGCCCCAGGGGTACTGTGAGCCTCGGTGGCGATCACTGGGGGTCGAGTTGAGGCCCCGCCTGGGGGAGGAGGAATAAACTCGCCTGGACCGCCCGAGGATGCCCGGAGGCTGGGCAGAGGATGCCGGGGCTCGCGGGCAGCAAAGCCAGTCAGCGTCGCTGGTGCCCGCCACCAGGAAAGTGCCAGAGGGGTCGGCCCTGCCCGCTGAGCACCGCGCCCCTCCCGACTCACCTGCGGCCTGAGCAGAAAGCTGGTGGCGGCGGCGGCGGCGGCCGCGGCAGGGGCGGTAGCGGCGAACCCCAGGTTCAGCCATTCCCGGCTGCCCCGGATGGGGAGAGACCGTGGCCGCTCACTTCCTTGGCAACCCGGCTCTACGACCCACTTCCTTAGCAACCTGTGTCAATTTCAATAACTTTATTGGGATAGGGAACACGGACACAGGCAAAACCGGTGGTACGGGGCGGGGCCGTTTCGGTGATGGCGCCTAGTAGGATGGTCCGCTGGTTATCTGGTTCTTCATTTTCGCCATCTGTAAAATGGAACGCACTGCCCTGTTACCCGCCTTTTCACCCTTCCTAAAGCACTCTCACGTTAATCACCTGATTTGTGTTTCAAATTATTGCTGAGTCCCTCACATTTAGCTTCCACCCTGTGACACAACCTAACAGGAATCATTCTGGTGTTTTCCCTGCACTTCACCCCTTACATCCAATCAGACATCTCTTCCCTTAGTCTACCTGTCAAATGTCTCTCCTTCTCCATCTTCAGGGCCACCACTCCAAGCAGAGCCACCCTCAACTGTACGCTAGTCTCTCTGCTGCTTTCTGCTCTGCCAATCCATTTCCCACAACACGACCAGAGTAATAATTTTAAAAATGTAAAATGGATCACATCACGTTTTGGTTAACATCCTTTAATGGAGCCCCACCTCTCTCAAATTCAAATGCAAAGTCCTTACACTGCTTCTTACAAAATTATTAACTCTGTTCTAGCCATCCTGGCATAGAAGATCATGTCGAATCTCCCCCTGGGACTCACACCTGCTACTCCTTACTAAATATAAACTCTAAGAGAGCTGGGTCTGTCTTTGTTCCTATTATAGCCACTATACTTAGAACCAAGCTTGGTCCATAGTAGGTGCTCAGTAAACGCTCCCTGAATGAATGAATAATGGTTAACATTCCTCCCTACACCAAACCCGACTTTTTGGTGGGCATGGCAGAAAACTGTTTTTCTTGTTTCCAGACACACATACTACATTTTGCCACCTTCCTTGCAGCTCAGACCAAGTTCTGAACAACTGAATATGATATGTACCATTCTCAGGCCTGGCTCTTAAAAACCTCCCACACAATTATTTATACTTTCCTCACTAGTGAAGAACATTTTAAAATTTTTCTTTTCCTTTTTTTTCTTCAGTATCAAGGTTTGAACCTAGAACCTTCATACTCATCTATATCCCTGCCCACCCACTCCATTTTTCTCTCTTTTGAGACAGGGCCTCACTAAGGCACTAATTTCACAAACTGGCCTTTCATTCCTCCTACTCCATTTCCCAGAGTGATGGGATTAAACTATGTGCCACCACGCCTGGTTTAAAATGATGAAATTTTAAAGAACTCTGGGACCCCAGGACATGGCTGAGCTGTAAAATGGGAGGAACCTGGATAATGAGATAGCCCTTAGATGACAACTGACCAGGAAGCCAGATAACCTGGATCATTCAAATGGAAAAAGAAAGGCTGGGCGTGGTGGCGCACACCTGTAATCCCAGCACTCGGGAGGCTGAGGCAGAAGAATCACTGTGAGTTCAAAACCAGCCTGGGGTACATAGTGAGTCCCAGGTCAGCCTTAACTACGTAGTGAGACCCTGTCTCAAAAAATACCAAAAACAAAAACACAAAACAAATTGAACAAGAAAATAAACTTTTATTGGATTAAGCTATGAGACATGGGGCCTAGGCTGGGGATTTAGCTCAGTTCCGCCACCTGCCTCACAAACACGAGATCCCAAATTCAATCCCTGATACCAAAAAAACAGCAAAAAAACAATACATGAAGCCTTTCTGTGGGGATAAAAGTGATGAGTGTCCCTTTGAGCCTCAATTTACTTCCTTTCCCTGTAAAAACACAACCTACTTCCCTATTTGCCATTATTAAAAATAGTTCATTCAGGGCCGGGGATTTAACTCATTGGTTCTGCCTCCTGCCTCATAAGTGAAAGGACCTGGGTTAGACCCCGGTATTAAAAAAAAAAAGAAAAAAAAAATGGCTGGGGATTTAGCTCAGTGGTTCCACCGCCTGACTTGTAAGCACAGGGACCTGAGTTCGATCCCTGGTACCAAAAAAAAAAAAAAAAAATCAGTGGTTCTGCCGCCTACCTTGAAAGCATAAGGACCCGAGTTTGATCCCCAGTACCAAAAAAAAAAAAAAAAAAAAAAAAAAAGTTCATTCAGACACTGGGATGGTGGCACATGTCTATAATTTCAGCACTCAGGAGGCTGAGTGCTCTTGGCAGTTTCCATGAGTTCAAGGCCAGCCTGGGTTACATAGTGAGTTCAACGTCAGCAATATCTAGTTTGTTTGCCTGTTGAACTACATGGTGAGATCCTGTCTCAGAAATCAAAATTAATTAATTAAATTAAAAAGTTGTCGATATGAGGCCGGAGATTTAGCTCAGTGGAACCAGTGGCAAGTGCAAGGACCCGAGTTCAATCCCTGGTACAAAAAAAAAAAAAAAAAAAAAGCTGTCAATACATATTTTCCTTTTAATGACTATAAATATTTTTGTCTACAGAGCCAAGTAATATATGTATTTATATTAATGTTTATTATAGTTATATTTCATTTCTTCCACATCTTTTGGTATTTTCTGGGGCTAATAATTGTCTCAACTTTTTTCCGTTTTTCTTTAGTATTCTTTGTAACTATTGTTAATTTTTTCTATATGTTTAATAAATTAGGCCAATAGCAGTAATTTTTTCAGATCTCTAAATACAACAAATAGTTCACTACTTTGAGGTGTGTGTGTGTGTGTGTGTGTGTGTGTGTGTCTCCTAAAGACTTTAGCTATAATCAAGACAGTATTTCCAGGCCTGTTGTGTGCCTTCCATACTGGACCTTCCTATGTCCTGCTCCTGGGAGTTCCTATGCTTTGGACAGGAAATGTCTTTTTTTTTTTTTTTTTTTTTTTTTTTTTT
>NW_022900934.1:26073862-26083327 GCF_012274545.1 Fukomys damarensis
TTTTTTTTTTTTTTTTTTTTTTTTTTTTTTTTTGAGACAGGGTCTCACTATGTGGCCCAGGCTGGCCTTCAACTTTCAGCGATCCTCCTACCTCAGCCTCCCAAGTGCTGAGATACCAAGTGTGTGTCAAGAGGCCCAGCCTAGGAAATGTCTTCTGGTTATGGATTTACTCCCTCGTGTCTGTGCACTACAACCACTGGTAGATTCTGAGAAAGGGTACATGAAAGCTAATACATTTAGTCCTTGTATCTCTGTATGCCATTCTTACACTTGATGAATAGCTTAATAGGGTGTAGAATCTAGGCTAAAATGTACTTTCTCAGAATTTTCAAGTCACTGAACTACTATTTCTAGTACCCAGATTTAAGATGACTAATGTCATTTTTAATCCTGCTGCTCTGTGTATGACTACCCATTCCTCTCCATCACCCTCCTCCTCCTTCTCCTCCTCCTCCTTCTACCTTCTTGTGTGATACTGAGGATGAAACCCAGGGCTTTGCGCATGCTAGGAAAGTGCTCTACCACTGAGCAACATCCCCACCCTGACTTCTTCCTTTTTGTTTTTAATGTTTGGAAACTTTCAAACTATTCCCTTCACCCACAGTATTACAGTGTTTTATAATGATTTGCTTCAATGAGGGTTTCCCCCTCTCTTATGTTAGTTGAGCTCTTTCAATCTGGAGATTTTTACACCTCCAATATAGGAAATTTTCTTGTCATTTCTTTCACAGCCCCCCCCACCATTCATTTCCCCTCTTCTGAATCTTAGTCAAAAGTTGTCCTAGTTTTCTCATTGTTTTTCTCTTAATTTCCCTCTTTGCAGTTTTGTCTTCTCTTCTAATTTGGGACATTTCCATGCCCATCTTTGGCATCCATCTCTTCTATGGAGGAACTCTGGGCTTACCTTTTTGGCATCAAAATCAATATTCTCCTCTGAAGACATTTCAGCTGTAGCTTACTCCTCCTATAGGTCAGCTACTACTTCTCTGTCTCTGTTTTCCAAAAAATTAGTGAACTCTCTGGGCCACCAATATCTCCTCTCCTGTCCTATTAATGTCATGGATTGAGGCACCGCTTTATTTCTTGCCATAAAGGCAGAGGTTGAGGATCAAAACTCCTGCATGTGAATAATCTACCATATTTAACTGGATGTCTTCAATGCTTTATAATATAAAAAAGAAAGAAAAAACTGGTATAAATAGACAGTTCCGAAAAAGAAATAGAAAATATGGCTTTTTAACATAGGAAAAGATGCTTCTGCTCACTCATATTCAAGGAAATGAAAATTAAAACAATGTGGCTGAGCATGGCAGCACGCACTTGCAGTCTCAGCTACTGAGAAGTCTTAGGCAAGGGGATCCCCTGAGGAGTGAAGTTTGGGGCTAGGCTGAACAAAATAGCAAGCTCCAACGGAGGGGAGGGATTTTTTCCTCACTTCTAGGGTTGGGGGAGGGCTGTGATAAGGCATGGACAATAAAGGTTTGTCCTTGTACACAGCTGCACAGAGGATGAGATTCATAGTAGTGCTTTAGTAGTTGTAGGGTGACCAGCTTGATCTGATTTATATAAGTATTTCCTATCTTAACATCAAAAGTCTTATGTTCCAAGAAACCCCTCAGTGGGGGCAAACTGAGATAGTCAGTCCCTTTGGGGTGGTGAGATGCTTTTTGTCCCTTGGTACCGGGGATCAAACTCAGGACCTTGTGCTTGCTAGGCAGGTGCAGTGCCTCTGATATAAATCCCGGCCCTGGGATGCTTTTTAATGTAGGACCAGTAAGTTTTTATTCCTGGAACTTCCTTTCCATACCTTTTCCCCTTTTTCATTCATCCTGGACTGTAAGTCATTTGTTACTGATGGAAGAGTTGCTTCACCAGAAAAATAGAGAAAGGATTTTGAGTTCCAAATTTTGCAGGAGGGGACTCAAGGAGAAGTCTTGAAAAGTCAGAGCAGGACCTCCAACCCTGCCAATATGGGAGATTTGCTCAGTTTGGCAATGCAAAAATGGTAAGAATGCAACAATAGGAACGGTGTCACTGGAGCTGGGACAAGGGGTCCTGGTCTGGAGATCAAACAGACTACAGCAAAGACCCTTCCTGCTGCCTCACCTGGGGCAAACTCTAGCCCAAAAATCATATCCTCTTAATCCAGTGAGCCCCATTGTGTCTGTTCTACTTAAAATATGGAAGCCAACTCTGACCAATGGTAACAGGAAAGGATTTGTTAGCAGAGGGCTGAGAAGGTCACAACATCACAGGGATGTTTCTTATAGACTCTACAGAGGTAACAAATGGTAACCATGCAAGGGTAAAATCACTAGGTTTTCTTTCCTCTCTGATGTTTAGAGAGTGCTGTCCTGTCTTGGCTTCTAAGAGTGGCCAGACTTTGTGGGACCATGTGCTACTAGACTTATCTGGTGAGAACACTGGATTCCCCAGCTTTACGGGGCACCTGGTTGTGGGCACTGTGTCAGCACCCCAACACAGAGTGCTCATAGTTCCACCTTCTTGGTAACCTGTTCTCTGACTGGTGGACCCTTGATCATTCTATCTGTCTCTGCAATGGAAACTGCGAAGACAAACACAGTATCTAACTTTTTTTTAAAGCTTCTGCCATTGATGCCTTCCACTTACAAAGTAAAAAATTTCATTCAAGGATGATGGCACATGCTTGTAATCCCAGCACTTTAAGAGGCTGAGGCAGGAGGATTGCAAGTTTGAGTCCAACCTGGGCAACTTAGCAAGACCTCACAAAAAGGCGGGGAGGGGTGTGGAATGTAGTTTGGTGAGAAGGCCATGGGTTCAATCCCCAGTAAAACTAAAACACCCCCCCCCCACACACACACACACTACAAATTCCCCAAATATAGAAAGGAGATTCTGTTTCTAGGCTGGAAAAACATCCCATTATAATTAAACAACCCCGTCACCAAAGAACTTCCTCAATTCTGCCCTCACTGGCACTCGGCGAGGATCCCTCTTCCCAGCAATAATCATGTCACCCAGTGAACCAGCCAGAATGAAGCCTAATGTGTCAAAACCTTTGCTTTGTCTCGGTCTGTTTTCTCCTGTGATTATGCCCCATTTCAGAGACCAGCGGGAGTCCAAATCCCACATGACAGAGGAAGCACTGGATCCTTGGGGATGTGGGGCTAGCAGGGAAGTGTGGGAAGGAATCTGGCAGCACCTATCATGGGAGGGACTTATTGAAGCTCAAACCAAGAGAAAGATAAAACTCAGCCCCCAAAGCCCTGAGCTGGCTTTATGATGACCTTGCTTACTGTAAAGCAACCTCTGAAGGACTCCCTACAGAGCTGGCCACTGGCAGAGGGCCTGCTCCCCATGAAAGGTAAAAATCACTCGTTTTTTTTCTTCTCTGACATTCTAGAACACTTCCATCCAACAAATCTTTCCACCATGATGGAAATGTATTACATCCGCACTGTCCAATACAGCACCACCAGCTACCTGTGGTTATTGAGCATTTGAAATGAGACTAGTGCTGCTGAGAAACTGAATTTTATTATTTATTTATTTGTTTGTTTGCTTGTTTATTTATTGTACTGGGGGATCAAACTCAGGCCTTTGTGCTCCCAAGGCAGGCGGCGGAACCACTGAGCCAAATCTCCAGCCCTATTTTCTTAATTTTAATTAAATCATGTTGAACATACTTCTTAAGGACATTGGCTACTATATTGGACATCAAGCTCTGGACTATGAAAAATGACCAACAAGGACTATCAGGTCCAGATAGTCCTGAGTTTGAATCCTAGTTCCATCCTTCTCCGGTTAGCGAAGTGACCCAGAGCAAATCACTTCTCTCTTTAAGACTCAGCTTCCTCATCTGCAATATAGAGCTATAAATGCTGTTTCAATTTGTTGTGAAGATTAAATAAGATATGGTGTAGGATGATCCCTGGCAATTAACAGGTGTTCCACAAACGGTAGATTTCTTTCCTTCCTTTATGGGTGAGGCCATGGTTCCCTCCGGGGAAACGATAACTGCAAACATGAGGAGTCTGGCTAGTCACAGAGTTCAGTCTTCTTGGAGATTTAATACTATTTGGGAAAGAGAGCTGAAAGGGGTTGTGTAAAAAGACTGAAAAAGGAATTATTTATCAGGACTCAAGGAGGCGGCATCCCATAGCTTCTTTCAGGAAGAAATGAGATGCTGGGCTTGGACAGAGGCCAGGTACCTGTGACACTTGATGGCTCTCGCTTGGCTGAGTGCCCAGGTTCAGTGTGGACGAGCTCCTGGGACCTGAGGGAGGCTCAAGGGCTGGGAATTGAGCTAATGGCTTCTAAATTCACATCTTTGATGTTTCTGAAGAAAGCCAAACAAGAGTTGGCTACTAATTACTTCCTCCTCAGGCACTTAAAGGCAATGTGACCTTGGGCAAGTTAGCTTACCTTCCTGGACCTTGTTCCCTATTCAGCCCTGCAGCGTTGCCTGGAGGATTTGCCTAGTGAACGAGCATGAAATGCTGACCCAGGTATGAGGCACAGTACACCAGAGGCAGGTGAGAACAAGGAGACAAAATCTTAGAGCCTGGAAACAGAGTGGTACCTAAGCACCAGGGCTGGGTTTTGTTTTATTTACTTGTGTTTAGCACAGTGGCTGGCCCATAGCAACACACAACACACTTATCAAAAAATACATCATCATCATTCACTTCTCAAATGACCAAATTTCTTTGAAAGGATAACACTCAATCTTGGCAAGGATGGAGGGGGAATGCTTTCCTCCCACTGCTGACAGTAAGACACTGCACAAATTGTAAGGAAAATTAATATGGTGACTTAAAGTCATTTGTCAGTCCATTCCACTTCTAGGAATCAATTTTGAGAAAATAATATCTACTCCCAGAGATTTAGTCACAACACGTTCAGCCCAACTTCACTTAACAACAGTGAAATATGCCTAATAGCCGGGCGTGGTGGCTCACACCTGTAATCCCAACACTAAGGAAGCTAAGGCAGAAGGATCACTCTGTGAGTTCAAGACCAGCCTGGGCCACATAGTGAGTTCCAGGTCAGTCTCAACTACATAGTGAGACCCTGGCTCAAAAAAACAAAAAAAGGGGCCAGGGATTTAGCTCAATGGTTCCGCTGCCTTCCTTGTAAGTGCAAGTGCCCGAGTTCAATCCCTGGTACAAAAACAAACAAACAAATGAACAAACAACCCCCCAAAAGAAATATGGCCAAGATTAGGAGAATGAATAGATGAACTATGATGTCAGTAAGAGGGAATATTATTCTGATGTTGAAAACGAGGTCACTGAAGAACATCCAGTGACATCAGGATATGCTCATGAAGACCTGCATTTTACAGAAGAGAATTGATTCTCCAAATGATTATCCAATGAGGAAGTCTCAGAATTAGATCTAGACCTGTTCTAACCAACATCAGAGTCTGTGACTTAGGCCTTTAAAATTTTTTTTTTTTTTTTTTTTTAGTAGGGTCTCACGTTGTAGTTCAGGCTGGCCTTGAATTCACTAGGTAGCCCAGGCTGAACTCAAATGCCCAGTGATCCTCCTGCTTCAGCCTACCAACTGCCAGGATTACAGATGTGGGCCACCATGCCCAGTAACTTTGGCCTTTTCTGAGCTCAGATTCTGATGGAGAATGGACAGCATCTGCCTGCAGTTGTATTTTGTTTGCCCTTACCAGTGTTGTATAAAATAGAGAATTAATCGCCAATGTTTAAAAAATCAGATTTCCCATAAAAATTGAGATTTTCAGCTTCTCTTGACAAACCAAGTCCAAAGACCTGACTACATTGCGCCTAGATTCCCACATAGGGGAGGGAGCAGCAATTGCCCCATTCACCAGGATGTGTGCAATTTACTTTGACATTTTACCTCCAGTCCCCCAGCTCCCAATCTGTCTCATTCACTCCTGCTGCCTGCCTAATTTCTGGAAGCATCTATGTTTGTGGCTCTGGGGTTTGTGCCTTTGAACAGTTGGGATTGCCTTACACTGTACTGAGTTCCCTAACACTGGAGAGGTGCAGACCAAGGGCAGATGACACTTAATAGAGTCATTGGGGAGGGATTTCAAAAGCCCTGAGAAACTGGCTCAAATAACATACACACTTCTTCCAGCTCTGGAGTAACAAATACTTATGACTGCAGTATATATTTTTAATAACTAACTTCCCTCTTGGTCTCAACTTACTATTTCAAACTTTCCCATCACTTTGGTGTCTTAATCTATTCATAGATTTGTGTAATCATACAATATGATTATACTGTATGAATTCTTGTAAGCTTCCTCAAATCCTTCTTGAAACATGAAATGAAGCATGGAGAACAAATAAATCTATGCATAAATATTTGCTTAAAGGGATTGGTTCCAGGTACTGGAAAGAAGCAAATAAGAATTGTGAATTGGGCCAGTGATTTGGCTCAGTGGTTTCGCCACCTGCCTTGCAAGTGCAAGGGCCTGAGTTCAATCCCCAGTACCCCCCCAAAAGAATTATGAATTGCAACCACCAACTTATCTCAGTTTCCCTGCAAGGCTCAGGACAGATGGGACTAAGACCCCGAAGTGCAGCTGCTATGAGCGTAGGCCCAGGTGCACCCACCTACCCCTGGGAAAGGACAGCCTCCAAGTTTTATTCCTCACTTTTTACTCAAGGCAAATTTTTAAGTTCTATAATTATCCATGGCAGTCTTTAAGAAAAATGGACGCAGATTCTTTGAAATTTCTTCCCATGGTGGGGGAATGTCCCCTCTCTAAAACTCTTGGTAGACTTATGGCTGATTTTAACAACAGAGTATGGCAGAAGTGACCCTGATTTCCAAGATTGGATCACAGAAGACACACAGCTCCACCTGACTCTCCTTGATATTCTCCCTCCCAAAGCTTCCTTCTCAAATGCTTCCTGCTAGGATACACCTTCTGTGCTGTGAAGAAGCCCGGGCCACTTGAGCAGCTGTGTGTACATCAGTCAGTGACATTAATAGAGCCCCAGGTTCTAGTCACTCTGTATCCTGCCCATGTGCCTGACCTGCAGAATCTGTGAGCAGAACATCAGGCTTGCTGTTTATGCTACTAAGCTTGGGATAGTTTGCTACTGAGCAAAGAAAATTAGAACAGTAACTCAAAGACACAGTTACTACAAATTCAAACCAAAAAGAAAAATATAGAGCTGGGTGTGGTGGTGCACATTTATAATTCCAGCACTTGGGAGGCTGAGGAAGAAGGATTGCTATAAGTTTGAGACTAACTTGGGCTGCATTGTGAGTTCAAGGCCAGCCTGAACTACAGGAGACTCTGATTAAAAAAAAAAAGAAAGAAAGAAAAGAAAAATAAAATAAAGCAAGCAAGCTATGTGCATAGTTGTGCATATGTAATCCTGGCATGCAGGAGGCTGAGGCAGGCGGATCACTGAGTTCAAGGTCAGCTTGAACTACATCGTGAGATTGTATCTCAAAAAAGAAAAGAAAGATATAGTGCAAAAGTGGCAGGTTTGTGTGTGTGCATGTGCGTGTGTGTGTGTGTGTGTGTGTGTGTTCTATAATTATCTGGGGATTGAACCCAGGGCCTTTATACTGAGCTACATCCCCAGCCCTTAAAAAATTTTTAAATTTTGAGACATTGCCCAGGCTGCACTTGAACACAGTGATTGATCCTCCTGCCTCAGCGTCCCAGAGTACTGGGACTACCTATGCACCACTCTGCCTCTCTAATAGGGTCCCTGTTATAATATGCCTACCATCCCATCTCCCTCCTCAGGGTGACCCTGCTAACAGTTTTGGGTGTATCTTTCCGTATCATTTCCTATATATTTACACATGTATGTGTAATAGAAATATTTAGGCATTGTATTTACTTTGAAAAAAGATTATATAAAAAAGTAACTAGGGCTGGGGCTTTAGTGCAGAGGTTCTTCCACCTGCCTCACAAATACAAGGGCCCAAGTTCGAGCCCCATTATCCACCCCCGAAAAAAGTAATGTCTTATTGATCTCTTTCAATTAACATGCAGTGGTAGCCGCCTCCAAAATGGTCCGCAATGCCAGGTGTGTTGGTGCATGCCTGTAACCTCAGCACTCTGGGAAGCTGAGGCAGGAGGTTTGAAAGTTTGTGCCTAGCCTGGGGTACTTGGCAACTTAGTGAGACCCTATTACAAACAAACAAACAAATACAAGGCTGAACAGATACCCTAGTGGGATGCGTAACTTAGTGGGATGTGTTACCCAGTATAATAATAATAAAAATAAACAGAATAGATTCCATATTCTTTACTCTCAGAAACTGCATAAGATACTAATTGTTTTTGCTGCTGAGTTTGGGGTAACTTATTTGAAGCAATAGATAATTAACGAGCATGGTTCACAAAGGGACATAGCCAAAGCTCTTTACCCTTCCTACATTTAAGCACCTGGTCTCTTTCCCCTCCCATGTTTCCCACCTCAATTGCACTGAGCCCTTGGGAAATGAGACTCTTCTGAGTACAGAACCAAACACATCCCACCCTCCCACAGAACATCTGACCCGGGAGGCTGCAGGAATGTGTGGTACCTTTCAGCATTTGGAAATGTGCCCTTCCCTCCCCTGCTCCACCTTTCCCTATCAGGGCCCTAGACACCCACAAGCATCTCCACATCCTGTGTCTCAGGGTGGGGGCTTCCCCTCCTCTCGTACTGGTAGAAAACACTACCTGGCCTTTCTCTTCAACTCATAGAAATCAAAGATCAGTGCTCACTTCCCGACACCTTGTTGCCAACACTAACCTCACTGGCCTTTCTCGTGGTCCTGGCCCTTCGTCTGGGCACAGCCTGGCACCCGTTACTTCAGACTTCTCAAAGCACGTTAGTCAGCTTTCTGTCACCATAACACATACCTGAGACAACCAACTACAAAGAGAAAAGTTTTTTTTTTAGCTTTTGGAGTTTCCAGGCCATAATTATTTAGCTCCATTGCTTTTGGGCCTTTGGCAGTATATTTATTACAGTGGGAGCGAGTGGTGGAACAAAACCACTCAGCCTGTGGCCAGGAAGAGAAAAGGAGAAAAAATAAGGAGCTGGGATCCTATGATTCCTTTCAAAGGCACAAGCCAATGATCTGAAGACTTCCCACTAGGCCTCACCCTCTAAAATTGTGTCCCTCCAAAATTCATCTGTTGAAATCCAAACCAATAAGGCAGTGGTGTTGGAGAAGGAAATGGGGCTTTTGGGAGATGATCTGATCTCCCAAAGGAGAGCCATGAAGACAGAGCCTTCATGAATGGATTACTGCCCTCCAGAGAGGGGGCTTCTACCTGCTGGCTGCCCAGACCTAGAACTGTATGAAATAGATTTCTGTTGTTTATAAGCCACCCATTTGGTGGCATTTTGTTATAGCAGCCTGAATAAATTAACACACATCTCTATTCATAATCCATAAACAAACTGTGGCTTGTCCATACAAGGGAGCATAGCTCAGCAAAAAAAAAAAAAAAAAAAAAAAAAAAAAAAAAAA
>NW_022900934.1:26083538-26086551 GCF_012274545.1 Fukomys damarensis
AAAAAAAAAAAAAAAAAAAAAAAAAAAAGAATGATTAACGCCTGCAACAACTTTAGGTAAATCCCAAAGGCATTATTCTGGGTGATAGAAGCCAGTTCCCAGAGGTTACATACTATGTGATTTCACTTATGTGACATTCTCTAAAAGTCAAAACTATAGTGAAGGATCTGTGGTTGCCTCAGGTTGAGGTGGAAGGAATGTGTCACTACAAAGGAAAACACAAGGGTTTTTTGAAGGGTCATGAAATAGTTGTCCATCCTGTTTGTGGTGGTGGTTATGCAAATTTACACATGAAAAAATTCAAAGAATTACACACACAATTTTTTTTAAGGTTTTACTATGTACAAATTAAAGCAAAGAAAAACTTGTGATAGTCAGCCTCTAAGATGTCTTCAATGATTTTTTTTTCTTGGTATTGGGGGTTGAACCCAGAGTCCTTATACTGAGCTATAGCCCAATCTCAACCCCTTCCTCTTTTTATAAATTTTGAGGTCTTACGAAGCCACTGAGCTGCCCAAGCTGGGCTTGAACTTGTGATTCTCCTTCCTCAGCTTCCCAGAGTGCTGGGATCACAGGCATGGGCCACCATGCCTGGCTTACAACAACCCTTGACTCTTCATACATACGCCCTTGTGTCCCCTTTCACTGTGAATAGCACTAGCATGATGGACCAACAGAAATGGAGAAGTGACTTCTGAGGCTGGGACATAACAGACATTGAAGCTTTGCCCTGGTCTCTTGAATCCATTCAAGACTCATTCTGGGGAAGCTGGCCATGTTGTCACCAGGACCCTTGAGAAACCTCATGGAGAGGCACCGAGGCTTTCCACCACCAATTAGCTCCAACCTACCAGCCACGGGGGTGAGCCACCTTGGAAATGAAGCCTCCAGCCCCACTAAGCCCTTGAGAGGCTACAGCCTTGGCCAAAATCTGTCTTCAACCTTGCAGGGGGCCCTGAGCCAGAAATACTCTGCCAATCTACTCCCAGATTCTTGGCTCACAGAAACTGTGAGAGGTGATAAACGATTATTGTTGTTTTTGAGATACTACCTGTGTAAGTTATTTGTTGTGCGTGTGCAGCAGCAGATAATTAACATAAAGCCCAAGTTAGATACACCACGCCTCCACTCAAAAACTTCCAGGGGCCTCTCAGGTCACTTGAGTAAAGCCAAAAGCAAGCTCTGCTATGACCCCACCCATGCTCCTCCTCATACTTCACCTCCTGTCCCTCCCTGTTCCTCAAACATACCCAGCTCATGTCCACTCCAGGCTTCTGCACAAGCCATTCCTCCTACTTGGAACATGCTCCCCGGACAGCTGCATGGCTACTTACTCGGGGCCTCTGCTCTGATGTCCCCTGGACGTGGAAGCCTTCTCTGACCACCCCCGTCACTTTGCTCTCCATTAGCACCAGTTCACATCTTATATTTTTATGTGGTTCTCATCTGTTTCTCCCCTGGTAGAAAGCAAGCTGCATGGGAGGAGTAATTTAATTCATAAGGGTTTAGTGGTTTAATTTATATTCTCCTTTTATAGATGAGAACACAAAATCCCACCAATAACACGGGATTAATGGTAAAGCTGAGCCTGTAACCCAAGCCTCTGGACTTCACACCTTGTGGTCTTTCCAGAGGTCACTGGGTCCAAAGCCCTCATTTTACACGAAAGCGGAAACAGGAGTTCAGAGTGGACCATGGCCTGCCACAGTCAGGTCTCTGCTGCTCACTATCCCCTTGAGCCCTATGTCATGGCCTGAGCCCTTGGCTCTCTCTAAGCCCTGCTTCTCAGGTGCCTAATCCTTTGGGAGGGAAGGAGGGTCTCTCCTGCAGGCTGTGTCCCCGGCAGGCTAAGTGCTCAAGGTTCCTGTTTGTTCACTGGCAACAGCTGAGAGAAGATGGTTTTACTTTTGAGTAAACATAACACTGAAAAGCCAGGGGGAGGTATGAAGGAAGTGTATAGGAAGCAGTGCCTCACAGGGCAGCTGGAGCCCCAGGAAAACTTAATCCCCTCTCTCTGGGGCCTTCCCCAGGGCTGCAAAGCATTTTCACACACTTTGCAATCTTTCTGGCAGCCTTGCGCCAGCTGAAGTTTTATAGTTGAAGAAAGTGAGCCTCAAAAAGGCTATGCCATTTCACAAAATAATAGCATACTATTATTATGTAGTATCTACTAGTATCAGATAGTACATGCTCACAACAACCCTACAAAGCAGAATGGAGTTATGTCATACAAGTTTAACAAATTGAGGAAGACATTAATATGTGTAATTTTTATCCATCAGTTAAAAAAACTTAAACACAATTAAATACAAATACATTTTGTCTTAATATTTTAGGGCCTGCCTTTAGGATAAAATGAGACTCTACTGAGGACATTATTTCCATCTTACAAAAATAGAGCTTCAGACAGGCTGACCTGTCACAGACATTCCCGGTTTACTGATGTCACACATCAGCTAGTGGCTGAGCTGCGACTTGATCCCAAACCTCCCAGGCTGCATGCAGCCAGCACACAGTGGCACCAAGACAGAAATCAGTGTTTGAATCCAAGACCAGTGCCTTCTCCCTAAGTCAAAGGAAAAACCAGTAAAGGCAAATAGTTCAGGGGGCAGGAACTAAACTGGGAAGGATGAAGGATATGGCCTTTAAAAGACATTGAATTTCTATAAACAAGATGTAAAGAACTGTATATATATAAAAAGACAGGTTGTAAGTCTAAGCAGTGGGTCATAAGTCTGAGCAGCATTCTTCTGTCATAAGCCTGAAAATCATTAAAAAAGTAGGTCATTAAACGAGGAATGTGTTAGACATCATATTACCAAAATAGTTCAATGAAAATAATTTATTTTTCTGCAGAACGCATGCTCTCCAATAACCTTTAAAAGAAAATACACTAGGCCAGGGATTTGGCTCAGTGGTTCTGCCACCTGCCTCGCAAGTGCAGGGGCCCGAGTTCAATCCCTGGCACCACAAAAAAAAAAAAAAAAAAAAAAAAAAAAAAAAAAAAAAAAAC
>NW_022900934.1:26086570-26103849 GCF_012274545.1 Fukomys damarensis
GCATTTCAACGAGCACCCAAAAAAAAAAAAAAAAAAAAAAAAGAAAAAAGAAAAGAAAATACACTAGCCACCAACAAATCATCACATCAGCTGGGTTCAGGCATATTCATCCCTCACATGTCAGAAAAAGCAGGGATGAAAATTATTCAGAAAATCCAGGATATTTTATGATATAACAACGACACACAAGGTGCTCGTTGATAATCACGATTGCCAAACAAGTGCAGCCCAGATATGTTTAGCAAATTAACAAAGCATTTATTCTTACATTTCCTCCCGTGCCCATTCCTGGCATCTTAGCAGCTTTCACAAATTCTTCACGGTTACACAGATCACACATTGAGATGGCTGCAAACTGTATTTTGAATGCGCAATTTTGCCTCATTAATGAAAGAGCTTTTGCAGGTCATTGCAATGATCAATGAAAGTAAAATACTACTAGTAAGATATCTCAAAACCACAAGCCTGCTTGACTCTAAAAAAGTCACTGGAAATGCTAAATCTCGTTGATAGTAAAACTTGCATTCATGGAGCCACTGCTGTAGCTGTGCAGTCACTGTCTGTGGCAAATACCGTGGAGGATAGAAAGACCATCTATAAAGTTTGTAGTAAAGGAGCCTAGGTGCGTGTGCAGTGTGGGTTCTCTGGACCTGGACCTGGAAGAGTAGCTCTGTCATCTCAGTCCTGTTTGCTGTCGGGGGGGACTGCGCATGGATGTTGAAAATCCAAGCTGTAGAGAGCATTGCCATGTGATGTTGAACAAGGCAGAAGAAGAGGACTATATATCTGATGCCTTCATTCATGTCCAAGAAGATATCAGACCAGGATTGCCAATGGTGAGGCAAATCTAAGAAGCCTGTTGAAAAGGAGAAAAGCAACAAGAAGCTAATTTGAAAAATAGAAAAGTTTAGTATACGTGCTGCTGAAGTGAGTACAATAGAAGAGTTTAAAAGAAGAGGAATTAGATGTGACACTGGGTTGTAAAATTCACTGGGCTGTGAAAACAAAGGCTTTGCCTTGCGCCACAGGGTGGGCTATAAAAGGGGTTAACCTCTTGATAAGAGTGGAGATGGTATTACTGAACCAGTCCTCTTAACATCAAAACAGGGAAAAGTGGCATTGGTCATGAGGCGTTATTAAAACAGAAAGCAAAAGAAAAATTAGAAAGCTAAGAAGATCCATATGAAAAATCAAAGGGCTGGGATTTAGCTCAGTGGTTCCACTGCCTGCCTTGCAAGCACAAGGACCTGAGTTCGATCCCTGGTACCAAAGAAAAGAAAAAGAAAGAAAGAAATGCACATATGAAAAATCAATCTGAAGAAAAAGCTGCAGTACAGTTTCAGATACGATTTAAACATAAGCAAGATGATGAGAAGCTTGAGGGAAATCCTAAAAGAAGCCAGAAAACCTGTCAACAATTGGATACCCAAAAGGATTTTCAGGTTTCCCAGGGAGGCTTGGTACTGATTGAAGCCCAAAGAAGAGACTCAAGAAGAAAAAGAAGAGGATAAAGATAAGTAAAGACTTAACTGTACTGGAAAAATTACAAGTATTGACCAGTTATCTAAGGGAAGAACATCTGTGTTGTATTTGGTGTGGAATGGCCTATGAAGATATAGATAGATCTTCAAATTTCCCAGGACCAACATCTGTAGATCACGACTAAGACTATTCACAATAAAGTGGGAATTGTTTATTCTAGTAAAGAAAGAGGACCTTCATATAATGCTTTACTTTTTTTTTTGTATTTAACAAATACTTTGGACTTTAGAATAAAATTATTTTCTGGCCTGAAGAAAACAAACAAACAAATACAATTCTACTTTAGAACACAAGTATGAAGATTTAGACAATTAAAATTTATAATTGTATTGTGATGCTTGTGGAACTGATTAAGGACACCAACAGGTAATATTCTTATTCCTCTCTTAGCTTTGCAACAAATTTAAAAATAGTAAAATAGAAGAGAGATCAGAATGTCAGCCTTATTAGTGATGAAGTGGAAATAGAGAAAAAGGTTGGCCTTTTCTCTAATCCGACTCCCTAATATTTCTGCCTGATTAGAAAGTACAGCAAATCCCACTGTGTGTTCTGAGGCCATTAAGCCGGAGACAATCTTTTGCCTCAATATTCAAAAAAATGTCAGGTAGCTTATTTTCCCCCAGTATCAGACATTATAGAAATGATACATATTTTGAAGACATTTGTCTTTTCATGAATGCTGTGTTTATTTGCACAACATACTTAGTGAATGTGTCTAAAATACAATAAGCTACAGGCACTCCTTGTTTAATGACCAATTTCCAGTCCTTCAACTGGGGTGTTGAATGAATTGGTTGCTAAATGAGGAACTGTTTGTGGGATGTACATTACAATGTTCAAAACAAAGAAATGGTCAAAGGAAACTCCAACTTGATGACTTTGCTTTGATTTGCATAACTCTTACATGCGGTACTGTAATGTACAGCAGAACATAAAACTATATACTGTATAGTACATTCAGCAAAAATTACAGTACTGTGTAAACAAGGTATACTGTACAAAAGGAAAGACATCAAGGCTCTTTAAACAAAAAGTATAGAACTGTACAAAAAGAAGAAAAAGGACAAATCCTAAGTCCAGGTGGTGGGTCGTAAGTCACAACACTAGATCCCTAATAACGGGCTGGTCATTAATGGAGAAGTATCTGTATAGCAAGAAAGCCTTCTGGAAAGTGTTACTGGGGTTTGCCTGTACAGCAAGGTCTGGGCATTTTTCACTCTACAGGTATATTCTTTTGTACTTTTTCATTCTTTTTGCCTTGTACATGAATTGATTAGCATGGATAGTTTGCAAAGCCAGAGCTTGGCCCTTGGCACTTCCCTCAAGGGCACTCCTGGGAGCCTTTCACTTATAGATGGCTCCAATGGCTCCTTTGGGTCCTGAATAATCCCTGTTCCCTTCCTCACTTCATCTCTTCTCATGCAGAGACCGTCCTGACTAAACTTCAGCTTGGTGCTCCGGCCTCTCCACAGTGCTCACATCTTCAGCACCCCTCCCCCGTTTTGGGCCCTGTCTCCTGGGTCACACGTGGCACTGCCCACTGCTCCCTCACTTGTCCCACCGTCCAGCGTAGCTTTTCTCTTGAAGCTGTGCTCAGTTTTCCACTCATCTCCTACCTGCTCTTTGAATCCTCCAGATGCCAGAAGCCAATTCACCTGCCCAGGGCACTTTTTCTGCACGTTCATCCATTCATTCATTCAGCCCCATGTAAGGCCACTTTCATAAACCAAGCAGTGGGGTTAGGAGCTGATAAACAGAGATAGCTCAGTCAGGGTCTGTGTTCTGTGGCTGGGGTGGGGGAAACCTCTGTTCTAGCTGGGGAACAGATAAGCAGACACTGTCCTCTGATAAGTGACATGAGGCAGCACAGCACAGGCCACTGACTTTATACCATGCTTCCCGGCTCTGAGTCCCAGTTCTGCTGTTTACCAGCTGTGTGACCTTAAGATAATTGCTTTACCCCTTGTGCTTCAGCACCCTTATCTGTAAAATGGAGATAACAAGAAAAGCAACTGGGGCTAGGAGTGTGGCTCAGTGGTGGAGTGCTTGCCTAGCAAATGTGTGGGCCCCTTGTTCCATCATGAGCAGTGCAAAAAGAAAAAGAAAAAAAAAAAGCAACCTCTATGGGTTGTTC
Source organism: Fukomys damarensis (assembly GCF_012274545.1). Taxonomy (NCBI): domain Eukaryota; kingdom Metazoa; phylum Chordata; class Mammalia; order Rodentia; family Bathyergidae; genus Fukomys; species Fukomys damarensis. The sequence goes on from NW_022900934.1 coordinate 26,090,247, forward strand.
TGTGAATCACGTGAGTTAGTCTCTATAAGCGCTTAGGATACAGTTATCGTTATAATTTTGAGGGGTTGCGGGGCTCTGAGGAGAAAAAATTCATACAAGAAGATCTTGAAACGCCGAGTATAAATAGAAGGAAGGCCTGACTATAGTGTGGAAACGTGGAGGTGAGTGGGGTTTGAACAGACAGCAGTTTCTCTTACAGTGACTCCAGTACTTGTGCCTCTCTCTAACACTGAGTCAAATGGATGTGTTCCCAGGTGTCTTTAGGGCAGGCACACAGATGAGGTTGGTCAAGGTTCTCCCAAACTTCATCTTCACAATTCATGCCTCATTATTTTTGGGGGGGGCGCTGAGGATTGAACGCAGAGTCTCATGCCTGCTGAGCACACACTCTCCCCGAGCCACACACCCCCGGCCCTTGTGCCACATTGTTCAATATTTTTCAATGAGCCCAACTCATTTTTTATCTAAATAAATTTCTTACAAGGAAACTTTAAGACACATCTGTAAATAGAATATTTTCTCTTCTATAAAAATAATGAAGACTGTGATTGAATTCCAACTAGCTAAGACTGCCTGGTTCTGACGTCCGCTCTCTCACACAAGGATGAGTATTAGTGAGTGTAGGAATTAATAACAAGCAGGCACTGGATCTGGACTTTCTCACTAGCATTGTTAGCAGGGTTGAGAAAGAAAAGGAAAGAGGAAACTCTTAAACCACCAGAGAGGTGAGGAAGCCCCTCAACCCCATCTGAGGAGGGAATGAAGCCGATTGTTCTTAGAGGTGGATTTTTCAGAGAGGATTGAGGCTTCTCTGCAGGCTGTACCCTGGGGTCGCTAATGTCTTCCCCCTGAAGTGGCTGAGCTTCTGCCATGGAGGGAGGTCTCTGGGAAATGCCTTTTCTCTCCCTACTCCTGTTTACCTGGTGATTCTGGAAGTCCTGGACCGATGTTCAATAAAAGATTAAATGGCAAAGCAAACCAAACCTGCTTGCTGTTAAATGTTATTTCAGGAGAAAGGTCCCAACCCCCAAATAAACCAGGTTTTACGCAAGAATTTGAATGAATTCTGACAACACAATCCACAGTGCAGGATTTGCCTTCAGGCTATATAGTTTTTTCTGTCAACTCCACTAGGATAGAAAGAGAGTCAGGAGAGGAAGGGGTCTTTATTTTTAGGCCAGACAAGGCTTATTATGGTTGTTACTTATTATTCACTATACTTCTCTGAGGTGAACTGAAAGTGAAAATGGGACCTCAGCTTTCTTTCTCCCTCTATCCTTTCTCTACTTCTTTCCTGTCTTTTTCTCTCCTGTCTGTTCTCTATTTCTGTAAGATGTATGATGTTTCAGGGCTGCGTCTCCCAGTTTTGTTCAACATCAGCTTCTCCATTTCTGCCTAACCCACAGCCCATCTGCACTAAATTTTAAAATTTCACCATTCCCTTATGTAAATTTGGTCTCATCCTAAACAACCAAAGTGTTGATCATCACTCCCTCAACTTCCACCCGCCATGTACACAGTAAGAGAAAAAGTCAATACAATCAGAGCACTAAGCACCTGCTAAAGCCACCTATTCGAGGGCCTTGCCAGGACAGGACCTGCCAGGCTTGCCAGGAAGTGGGTACAGAGGGCTTCCGTACTGCTTGCTGGTTGACCAGTGAGGCTCCTTATATCCCAGGGTCACTTCAGGGCTGCCTCCCCAAAGATTCTAATGTAGCAGGTCTGGGAGCCTGTATTTTTCTCCCAGCACTGGAGATCCAACCCAGGGGTGCTCTACCAGGGGCTACATCCCCAGTCCCTTTCTTAAAATTTTTAAAATTTTGGGATGGGGCCTAAGTTGCCCAGAAGGTAAACTTGTGATCTTCCCTAAATGCTGGGATTATAGGTGCCACCTTGCCTGGTTTGGGATTCAGCATTTCCATCAAGCTTCTCCAAGTGACATTGGGCTAGGCATGTTGCTAAGTGGAGCTGTGCCTGACTGGCAAGTGCAAAATCTTGAGTTCGATCCCTGATACAAAAAAAAAAAAGTGACATTGATGCTACAGGTTGAAAACCACAATTTAAGCAGGCTTTGGCCCATGGGCATCACAATCACTTGTAGGTACTTGTGAAAATGCACATTTCTGGGCAAGGCCCAGATTGTACTTGGATTCTTGAGGTGTGTGTGGGATGGCTCTCAGGAATATCTTACCCAGTAGCATCCCAAGGAAGCTCTGGAGACCACCTTAGCACTGGTCTTCATTTTCTCATTACTGAGACAAAATTCTTGAAACCCCAAGTTAAAGGAGAAAAGGTTTATTTTAGCTCAGTTTGTGGAGGTTTCAGTTCAGTTGGCCGGCTCCAAGGCAGGCTGGAATGGCAGAAGGGCATTGCAGAGGAGAAACAGTTCATGGCAGGCAGAAGGCAGCAAAAGCAGCAACAAGCAGTGACCACTGCAGCCCTCTTTCTGTCCCTTATATTCTGTCCAGGATACCCACCCTTAGGGTAGATAGCAGTCACACCTAAGGTGGGGGACCCTTAACCCTTGTATCCACAATGAATCAATTCCAGTCTAAAACCCTTAATTCCAGCATCATACTCTAGCTTCAGCCACCTCCAGAAAGTTCCATCTATGACTGCATGATGATCTGGTGGTAGAGGGGGGAATCTAGATACATAACAGCACCTGTAACATGGATGCAAGATATGAGGGCCTGCCTTAAGAGGCCCTCTGCAGATCAGAGACACTTCCTGTGGTGTGGGCTCCTCTTTCCCTCTCACCCTCATTTAGTGTGTCAGCAAGACCTTTTGGCTCTTCCTTAACCTGTGATCAGATTATCTTTATTATTTTTCTTCTCAGTACCAGGGATCAAACTCAGGACCTTGAGCTTGCCAGGCAGATGTGGAACTGCTGAGCTATATCCCTGGCACTCAGATTATCTTAAAAAGAATCCAGTGAACAGTCAGACTTAGAGGCGGAATGAAACTAGACTGGTAAATGTTGACAACTGTTAAAACTGTAAGTTCAGTTTATTACTCACCATTTTGGTTTATATTTTAACGTTTCCAAAATAAAATGTTTTACTTTTGAGTCTTAGATCCAATAAATCCACTTCTGGAAACTTATCTTACTGCATACTTCAAATAAAGAAAAATCTTTACAAATGAATACATTATTCAATTAACAGTAGTGAAAAACTGGGAACACATGAAAGTCTCATAATAGGAAAATGACAAACTGGAACACCCTTCAATGGGATTTTATATAATTAAAAGCATTTATTCAGGCTATGTACTGGCAGGAAAATATGACTATTAAATAAAAAGCCATGACATTAAATTGTATGTGATGCATGATTAAAACTATGCAAAGATTTATATTTTCAAAAAAGACTGAATTATAAAAATATTTTTTATTTAAAAATAATGTAGGGCTGGGGATGTAGCTCAGTGACACAGCACCTGCCTGGCAAGTGTGAGGTTCTGAGTTTGATCCCTGGTACCAAAATAAAAATAAAAATACACTTGATCTTAGCCAAAAGGCCGAGAAGCGATAAAAAATAAAAATAAAAATGCAGTGGCCTCTGCCTCTTGGGAGATGCTGGAATTTCAGCCAGGGGGATATGAGCCCCCTGGCTCTCATCTGCACCCCTGCCACAGCCCTACACTCTGCCTCCACTCTTCCTCTCTCCAGACGCCAACCCGAAGGATCCTTTAGAAATGTAAATCAGATCACCTTCTTCTGCCTAGAACCCCATAAAGGGCCTCATATGGCATCTTTACAAGTCTAGGCCTCAGCCTAGCCCTGCAGGCTACAAGACTGCCAGCTGGTCACTCTGATCTGCTGCTGTTCCCTGCCTCCTTGCTGCAGTTTAGGCTCACAGGCCAGTCCCAGGGCTTTAGCAGGTGCTACTTCCTCTACTGGGAAGGCTTGGCCTCTAGCTATCTGAACAGGGTGCTCCTTCCCTCCAGAAGGCAACTCTTCTCCTTATCTAAGACAGATCCTCCTTTGCACCCCCAGGCCCTTTCTCTTCCGAGCACTTAACACCTCCCTCAGTACACTTGTTTATTATGCCTTCCACTTTCCAGACTGCAAATTCTTTAGCAACAAAGACTTTGATTTCCTGCCGCATACCTTGTGTCTCTGAGCCTAGCACATAGTAGGTGATCAATAAATAATTGTTAAATGAAAGACTGTTGAATTAAACAACTCCAAGAGCAGAGTAAGCTTCATGTGGTGGTAGGCTTTCTGTTTCTTACATGACCTTTTCCTCCCAAAACCTGGCAATGGCAGGTGCCCCATGGAAACCAAGGTGGCTGATCTTTTCCAGCAGAGGCCTCTTTAAGATGCACAGTGTAGGCTGGGGATTTAGCTTAGTGTTGCCACTGCCTGCCTTGAAAGCACAATGTCCCAAGTTCAATTCCAGGTTAAAAAAAAAAAAAAAAAGCAGCACAGTGAAGTGCATTGTGTGAATTGAGGGTAACAGAGCACAGTGGATAACAGAACTGTGTTTTGAAGGACTAATACTGACTTAATGCACAGCTTTGGGGACATTATGAGGATTCTCTAAGCATTTGTTTTCCTTTATGCAGAAAGACAAGGCTAAGTTACTACTTCCCAGGGCTGGGACGGGGACAAGGGAATGTCCATAAAGTACTTGGCAAGCACAGTGCCTGACATGGAACAGGTGTGCAATAGGAAGCAAATTAATCAATAGCCACCTATGTGCCTTTGTCTCTTTCAAGTTTACATTGTGCTCTTATATATATAGGCTTTAGCTGATTTGAGCTTTCAACAGTGTGTGGGTTTTATCACCACTTTAAAAGGTGAGGAAGCTGGGTCAAAGAGTAAAGTGCTTGCCAACAAAGCACGCCTCAATCTGAGAGCTCCATAGCTCTCTCTTCTAGAATACAAGGTAGCATTGCCACAGATGCCAATCAAGATGATTTGGATGGCCTGGCAGAGCCCTAGACTCAAGTGTGTGCCTACTATAAGGCTGTGAGTGGCAGAGGAATTCAGAAATAGAATTGGCCAGTGAGCCACGCTTTCATGACATGGTTCCTAGTCTGTGGCCCTTTCTCTGGGTGAGGCTTGAGAGCAAGTCTGGACAGATAAGCTGTCTCTGGCAGGATTTAAAATGCTTCACTGTTTTCCCAAGAGGGAAATCTACAAAAGTGCTTCCTGTAGTTTCTCTTTAGAGTTGGGCAACAGCTCTAGGCAGAAAATGCTAGCTTTGGTGCTAGAGATCTTCCTGCAGCCTCTGACCTCTAACTCATTGTGCCCCTGACAACAAAGGATTTCTTTCCAAAGCCCATCAAGGGAGAAACTCCAGCATGGAGCTCTGGGCTACCTATCTAGCATCAAAGGTGAAGGAAGGTCACATGACAAGAAAGAGATCCAAAGGTGTTAGATGTGAAACTTTAGAAACTTTTTTTTTTGTACCGGAGATTGAACTCGGGTCCTTGCACTTATAAGGCAGGTGGCGGCACCACTGAGCTAAATCCCCAGCTCTAGATGTGAAACTTTAGAACCACAAGGTCAAAAAACCATAGGTTCTCCAATGTCATGGGTTATAAGAACTGCAGTATCTAAGAGACAATAAACCTCATGGCTGTAACACCTTGATGCCTCATGCAACAGTAGATATAACACAGGATGGGAAGGGGCAAAGGCTGCTTCCAAACTTGGAATTCAGATGGTTCCTGGGTCCTGGGCATCTTCTCCATGTCAGAGGCTTGGCAGACATTCCTTTGGGAAAAGATGGTGTGAGGGTTCTGGCTGCAGGACTGAGGCTGAGAGAACAGGCTCTGGACACCAACCAGGCCCTTGGAGAGGGCAGCCTCAGAGGATCCGGTCAGGCCCCAAACCCTGACCCCCAGGGATGCATTCTGAGGCTCTGACAGTGCTAGCTTTGTGGCAGCTACAGTGCCCAAAGACTGAGACAAATACCATGGTCACCTGCCTTGGTGGCGTGTGCTCCTTGCAGGGAACATGCTGTGTGAGTGGCACTTGGCTACCCCCGGAGACTGCACAGCACCATGACTGACAACTCCCATCTGCATGGTGCTTCTGAAGGAAGAGAACATTCATATCCTAAAATATGGCAATGGTTTCACAAGTGGAATGACAATGGCTCTGGCCAGGCAGTGGGGACAAGTCTGGGGGCCACATTGGGGAACACCTGGAAAAGTGGCCAATAGACTTACCTCAACCCTGGCTCATCCACATTCAGTTAAGGTCACTTTAGGTCTCTTTGCTAATGGACTTCACTGATTTTTAAAAATGAGAGCGTTCTAGGGTAGTTATGACCTTTTATCAAAACTATAAAAATCTCTCTATAAAAATCTCTCTGGAGAGAGTTCACCACCCCAGGCTGCTCAGAACAAGGCAAATCAAAAGACAAATGTTGGACTGCCCTGCTGATTGGAGAAACAGTAAGAAGCATGTGGGGATAGAGGACATTTGGGGCCCTGGGAGCTCGGAAGCCCTGCGATGGAAGCCTCCTTCCAGGAAGTCCTGGGACTGTCCTCCATCTCTGACGGGCAAGAAGAGGAGCTTGCAGTTCGGGAGCACTTTTGGCTGTCCGGGCCCCTGCTCAGACTGATGATGTGCCCCGGCAAGCATCAGAACTCATCTCGCAGCTGAGGGGCCCTGTCCATGCCAAAGAAAGAGGACTGCCTCCCTTGAAGATCCCGCTCACGCTTCACAAAGGCGGTGAAAGATGACACACAGTTGCCAATAAAGTGGTCGGCTTGGCCGAGGATGTATAGGTCGATCTGGGCCACCTCTGGCTGGAGACTTACCACCTTCACCTGCAGGAGGAAGGCAGAACACATGAGCCCAAGTGGCCGCAGGCCTAGGTGCACCTGGCTGAGGTCCCTGGGCCACACTCTCCACCCTGGACTAAGGGTGCAGATGGAGGAGTAGGCAGCAGGGATTCGGGGTTCAGACATATGAGAGACATGCTGGCCAGCAGCCACCTTCTTCTCCAGCCTCAGCTCCCTACATACCATTTCCACCTCTGTGCCCTTGCCTGCACCCACCCCCGTCACGTGCGTGTGATCCTGAGCACAGATCCCGAGCAGGCCCTCAAGGCTCGGCTCACATCTGCCCTTCTCATAAAGGCCTAGCCCAATGGGCTTCTCCACCAAGCCCGAGACTGGAGCACACAGCTCACCCATCCAGTTCTGCTGCCTGGATGCCTCCCTCTCCCACACACCCACTCCAAGCCTGAAGTCCTGTCTGTCCCATTCACTGCCCCAGAAGTGAATCCTTCCAGTGAGGAACTGGCACCCCATGGACCCAGCCATCACCATCTCCAGTCCAATCAGCTACAGCAGCCTTCTCACGTTTCTTGCTGCCTCTCCTGGTCTGCTTACCATAGAACAGGCAAAGGAAACTAAACATTTTTTGTTTTGTTTTTAGATTTTTTTTGAGACAAAATTTCACTATGTAGCCAGGCTAGCCTCGAACTCTTGATCCTCTGGCCTCTGCTTCCCAGAGTGCTGGGATTATAGGCGTGGGCCACCATGCGGGGCTAGGACATATGCTTTTTTACTTTTTATTTTTGGTATTGGGGAACGAACTTGTATCTTGCACTTGTGAGGCAGGCAGCAGCACCAATGAGCTAAATCCCCAGCCCTAGGACATTTTATTTGTCAATTTTCCTGATAGGGCACTGGCCCAGCGAAATGGAAGAGTGAAGCTCAATTCAGCAGGAAGGGTGGGGTCAGAGCCTAGGGACAAGGGGCTGAGCAGGGGTGGGGACAGGCGAGAAGACTGGCCCAGGAACAGGAAACAGAAAATGGCAAGAAGCTCAAAGTGCAACAAACATTTCAACTCTAAAGCGCACACACACACAAAAAAAAACTCCCTGGGACTCTCCAAATGCTTCAGCTTAGTACAGAGGTGAGGAGGGGTGTGGGCTGACAGAGCTGAAAGTGTTCTGCTGTTCCACTGAATTTCTGATATAAGAAAAACCATCAGCTTGCCGCTTGGGTTGTAGCAAAGAAATAAAACCAGTTTAATCACGGTCAAAATCCCCCAAACAATTCCACCCACACCCTGAAACTTACCCAGTTTGTGTCATGCCCACTATAATTAGCTCTGGGACCTCTTGAGTAAACTCAATCCTTTCTAGAGACTTTGGTTTTCTCAGCTACAAAATGGAAGGGTGGAGTGAAAGGACCCCCAGGTCTCCCAGCTCTGACTTCTAGTTATTAAATGGGTGGGTAGGACCAAAATGCACTGAGCCTGCAGTTCTACCAGCTGGAGCTTCCTGCACATGTACACGCTCATGTGTGGGGCAATAGAAGAGAAGGCAACCACTCTCAATGCCAGTTTCTTAGGGTTTGCCCAACACTTACGGTTTTCATTCATTTAACAGTCTTACTGAGTGCTTGCTTCAGCAGCACATATACAAAAACAAAGTCTTACTGAATGCTTTTTTCCTTTTTTGCTGCAGTACAGGGGGATCGAACCCAGGGCTTTTGCCCTGAGCTATATCCCCAGCCTCTTAAAATTTTTTTTATATTTATTTTGAGATAGGGTCTCACTAAATTGCCCAGGCTGAACTTGAACTTGCGATACTCCTGCCTCAGCCTTCCAGAGTGCTGGGATTACCAGCATGCCCCATCACACCTGACTCAGAGTCCATGCTCTTAACCTCTCTGCTATCCTGGATCTCTGCTAAGGCCCATTCCCTATGTTCTTACTCAACAAACTGGGCACTGTGTCTGGCACTGTCTTAGGTACTAGTGATGGTAAGGAAGGGTCTCAGGTCTCAAGAAGTCAGAACACCAGGCTAGACATCAAATGACTGGAGAGTGGTTCAGCCTTGAATCCCACTTGCAAGAAACCCATATGTCCTGGATGAAATGACATATTTCTGCACTAGTCTCAGTCAGAAGAGAAAAAGAAGTGTTACATGAGCCAGAGAAGCAGAGGGAACCCTGGAAGGCATCTGTGGAGGAGGAGGAGTTTAAGCTGGGCTAGAAGGATAGGAACTGGAGAGGAATGTGTGTCCAGGAAAAAGGCCAGTGGGGTAGAACAGGAAGAGCGCAGCAGGAGTGGGACCAGATGGCACTTTCTTTCCCTCCTTGCCCACATGTACCTTCTCTTTGAAGAGCTGCTGGATCTCCGGCATGTAGCTCTCAGAATCAGTGGCGATGTAAATGGACTGGGCGCTCAGCGTCCTTACCCAGAGCTTCACAGCCCGCCGGATTTCCTTCAGGTCAGGGAGACACATGGTCATGGTAAGTGGGGCCGCTGTGCTGCGGCTGTAGCCCACACACTGTGGAGAAGCCATGAAGTGTGAGCCCACGGTGCCATCCTTCAGCATAGCACAGGCGTTCTTCTGTGGGGAGGGCAGGCACTGGGTTAGAGAGCGGCAACTTCCCAGACCCCAGAAGAAACAACTGCAGTGTGGGGAAAGACAGGCTACACAGAAGCCCGACTACGGAATTTTTTGGGGGGTGCTAGGGATTGAACCCAGGTCAGGGCCTCCTCCATGCTAAGCACGTACTCTACACCCTCCACACTCCCAACTATATACTTTTTAAAGTATTAAGGGAAGAGGAAAATGCATTGAAATAGTAATAGTGGTTATTTCTGGGTTAGTAGGATATTGGTTTTGCAAAAACAATTTTTTTCTGGGTCTCTCTGTGTTATCTGGGATGTTCAGTGTAATTGTGAACAGTGGTGGTGATAAGGGGCAGCTTATCTGATTCCTGACTTCAGTGGGGAGACTTCTGATAGCTCCCCATGAGGTACATGTTTGCTGTGGGCTCCACAGTGATAGCCTTTATCAAGTTAGGGTGGGTCCATTCTATTCTTGGCTGGTTATGAGTTTTTATCATGAATGGGTATTGACTTTTATCGAATGCTTTCTTGTCTTTTACTGAGATGATCATATGATTTTTTTCCCCCTCTTTGGGTGTTAATACCATGAACTTTGTCACTTTCTTAGAATAGATTTTTACTTAAATTATATGGCTTTTTTTGTTTTAGTGGTGGTCGTGGGGTACTGGGGATTGAAACCAGCCCTTCACACTGAGCTACACCCCCACTTTTTTCCCTTGCAGGGAGATAGAGTCTTACTGAGTTATCTAGTCTGGGCTGGCATTTGCAATTTTCCTGTCTTAGCTTCCCAGACTGCTAGGATTACAGGTGGATACACCACCATGTTTGGCTTGAGTTCCACATTCTTTAGTACATTACTGGATTTTACTTCTAATATTTTACTTTGGATCTGTGCATCTATGTTCACAAGTGAGAAGGACTACAATGTTCTGGGTTGACTGAGTTTGGTATTTGTGTTATGGTAGCTTTGTAAAAAAAAAAAAGTAGCATCTCATTATCATTTATGTTCAAGGAAAGTATAGATGGGAGCTACTTTTTAAAAGCTGGTTTGAAACCATTCGTAAAATATTCTGAGCCTGGCTCTTTTTCCTTGAAGCAGGGGGCAGGGGGAGCCTGGTAGGTAAATGTGAGATTACCTCATCCACTGACTATGAATTTTAATCTAATTTCCTTATCTTTCAGCATTTTAAAATTTTCAGCAATGAGCATTTCCAACAAATATATAAAACTCCTCATGTAAATTAAGGAGACTGAGTATGTGGGTTCTGTTATTTTCACAAGGAGGGTAATCTGATGAGGCTTCCGCACAGCCAAGCTTCCTCTAAATTCTGGGAAGATGACATGTTCATTTCTTGGGAACCTCACTCAATCGCCACAGTTCATTTTTCTTTTCTTTTCTTTTCTTTTTTTCCTGGTACTGGGAATTGAACTCAGGACCTTGCTTGCCAGGCAGGTACAGTGCTGCTGAGCTACATTCCTGGCCCCATAGTTCATCTTTCTAAAAGGAGTCTATTAGCTAAGCACTGAGCTGGGACAGAGGACTCCTAGATTTGGGCTTTTTCTTTCTTTCCTTCCTTCCTTCCTCTCTTCTTTTGAAGCAGAGTCTCACTATGTAGTTCAGGCTGGCTTTAAATTCACTATTAGCCCAGGCTGGCTTCAAATTTACAGAGATCCTCCTGCCTCAGCCTCCCATGTGCTTGGATTACAGGTATGCATCACCAGGCCCAGCTACGGGTCTCTTTCTGTTTTGCTGCTTGACTTGGGATCTGGCCTGATGCCTCAGTTTATCCATCTGCAAAATGAAGATGTAACTGACAACTGTTAAAAATGAAAGCTGGCCAGCACGCACCTTGAGTCATGCTTCTGACATACACTGCGCTGGGATCATAAGACATAATCCCACAGACTTGGCTGAGTGAGCACTCTCTGCCCTGGTGGGATTCAGGGAAATCCCTACAGGCAAGGGTCAGCCAGGGAAAGGAAGAAGTTACCCAGTCAGAGCCAATGCGCAGATGAATGCCCACATAGGGCCGGATGAGATGAGTGTGAATCTGAGCTTCTCCTGTCTTCACCATCTCATCTGACCATACCATGTACTTCTGGAGGGACCTGTGTTCTTCCAGGACAGGGAACTGTGCTGGGGCCCCTGGCAGAGCAAGCACTGGATGTTCCTTTGGTGAAAATCTAGGCATGAGATGGAATGAAGGGAAGTCAGACAGAGGATGTACAGAGAACCTGGCTGCCTCCCCCACGGGAAAAAGGGTGGCATTGCACCATGCCCCAGAGACCCTGCAGAGGAGCCCCAGCAACATGCAAGAAGCCCAAGAAGTTGTGAAATCCCAACAAGCTGATAAGTAACTTTGGCAGTGGCACCAAGCACAGTGTGCAATACTGTCCCGCCACACGGAATTTACAACCTTCTTTGCTTGTTTAACAATTAAAAATTTACAGTAGAGCATTCCAACCTTTTATATGGTCATGCTGGCTTCCAATCTGTGGTGTGGTAATTTGCTCCAGGGTGGGGTGTCTGGACCAAGCCTTTGCTCTTTTACCCACATGGCGGGTGTAGCTGCTTACAGAGGCCAACGGCTGGGACTGTGTACATTGGATTAGATCATTCAGCACTTATCAATTACTTACTGGTTGCCTACTATGTGCTGGGACCCAGGAAGAATGATTCTGGCACGATCCCTACCCTTGTGGAATACACCAAATGTCCCCATCATAGCCTGTGAAGACTCTCTTTCCCCATTTGTACAGTATGCATTTCACAATCATTTCACATCTATCTTTTTTCTAGGACTGAGGCCCCTGGAGGCAGAACCTCTAGCGTGACTAAAGTAGTGCCTGTCACATGTAAAAGCTCAGTAAATATTTATTGAATGAATGAATGAGCACAAACTTGTGTTCCCTCTTCAGCTAAACGTAGACTTCATCCCAGCACATAAAACATCTTGCTGTTCATGAACTCACAATGTATTTTCAAACTCTACATTTCTGTATACTTCTTCCCTCTATCTAGAATACCTGCCCTGGCCAGTCAAATACTTTTTCTAAACATTATGAATTAGGCATAGCCACTCTAAAATAGTTTGGCAGTTAGTTTATTATAAAACTAGGTATACAATTTACCCTATGAACTAGTAATGGTACTCTTGGGCTTTTATCCCAGGGAAGTGAAAACTTATGTTCACATACAAACCTGAACGCTAATGTACATACCAGCTTGATTCATAATAACTCCAAACTGGAAACAACCCAAATGTCACTCAATGAATAAATGGCTCAACACGCCGTGGCACATATGTACCATGGAATACTACTGTAATAAAAGGAATAAACTATCAACACAGGCAATGACTTGGATGGCTCTCAAGGGAAGTATCCCAAGTAAAAGATTCTACTTATATAGTAACGAAATGACAAGATCAAGAAGAAAAGAGAAATGGAGAAGAGATTAGTGGGTACCAGGGATTGGGGATGGTGTGTGATTAGGAAGGTGGGTGTGGCTATAAAATGGTAATACAAAGATTCTTACCATGATAGAACCATTCAGTATTTTAACTGTGGTGGTAAACAGATAAACCTACATACTTGATTAAACTGCACAGAACGTGAGTACAAGTAAAACAGGACATCTATCTAGATAAATCAATGGTATCAAAGTTACTATCCCGATTTGTGATCTGTACTATAGTTTTGCAAAATTGCACCACTGGTAGAAACTGGGTAAAGAGCAGAGTGATCTCTCCATATTACTTACAACTGGATATGAATCAACAATTACTACAATAAACATTTCAAATAAAAATTATGAAATATTGCCAACTCTAAAGGCAAATACGGAAATTAACAATCCACACACACAAAATGTGAGCAGAAGCTAATATTTTGCTTTGTTTCACAATTTTTTTTTTTTTTTGGTACCAGGGATTGAACTCAAGTCTTTGTACTTGCGAGGCAGTTGCCAGAACCACTGAGTTAAATCCCCAGCCCTGTTTCACAATTTTTTAAAAAGTACACACTTAGGGCTGGGGATTTAGCTAAGCGGTTCGGTGGCTTGCCTTGCAGCGCAAGGACACGAGTTCAATCTCTGGTACCCAAAAACCCCCAAAAAAACAAAAAAACAAAAAACAAACAAATAAAAAACCCAAACCAAATACAAACACAAAAATACTGTAAACAAACTATTTTTACTCTGACATTGCCTTAAAATGGTGGTACAGCCCTTCTGCAATTTGTTCACATCTATGAATGTTTGTA
>NW_022900934.1:26104019-26119644 GCF_012274545.1 Fukomys damarensis
AGCACAAGGACCCAAGTTCAATCCCCAGTGCCAAAAAAAAAAAAAGTATATACCTAAATATACTAGTATCACGTTCCCTTTCTTCTTCCCCATCCCAAAAGATTTTTTTCCAAATTACACTTACCTAGTTATCTACCTATCTATTTTATCTATGCCTATCATCTACCTATGCCTTAGATTCACCTATCTATGCCTTAGTTTTCTTAACTGTTTAGTAGAGTTCTAATACTTCCTACCTCATAAGGCTTTTTTTTTTTGGTGGTGGTGGTACTGGGAATTGAACCCAGGGCCTTTGCACTGAATTACCTCCCCAGACATCTTTAATTTTTTAAAATTTTGAGAAAAGGTCTCATAAGTTGCCCAAGATGGGCTTGAACTTGTGATACTCCTGCCTTAGCTTCCTACAGTGTGGAGATTAAAGGTGTGTGCACTACCATGCCCAGCTCTCAGGCTGTTTTTTAAGTATATATTTAATGTGTATAACATGTACATAACTGATTAGCATAGTAAGGCCAATTAATACTTCCATTCATAAGATCACTGAGATGATTAAATGGATTAACTCAAGTAAAATGTTTACAACAGTGTTAGGCACAAAGAGGGATGTCAGAAAATTCTGGATATGCTCTCAATATCCCTGCTACAAAGGCCTTGCTCTCCCTCCAGCTCTCTGCAGGGGTGGCTCCCTCTCATCCTTTAGGCCTCAGTTTGGTTTGAGCCCTGCCAATTACTTATCTCCTGTTTATGTGCAATCAGGGAGGCTGCAGCCTGGGACAAAGAAATGCCATGAACTCAAATACCTGCTAACTTTATCCACCTGAAGCGTTCAACATGATGGGCCACAGTTTTCCAAAGTAAACGTGCAATAAATGTCTATTGAATTAAAGCTCTACAATGGTATGTACAGATGCAGAACCAGCAAAGCAGGAAGGATTCTCAGAAATCATTTTTGGGGAAAAAGATCTTTTACCTCCTTCTAGATCCCAATTGTCACACAGATACACAGCAGCCCAAAGGACAGATATTTCTCGGTATATATGGCAGCTAGGTCTGGCCCATGTGCCTTAGCACTAGCCAATGAGATGTAAGTAGACTGGGTTACCTTGGTTTTTTTGGCAAGACTTCTTTAAAAAGTAGATGCAGTGGCACATGCCTGTAGGCCCAGCTACTTGGGTCAGGATCACTTGAGCCTAGGAGGAGGCCAGACTGAGCAACACAACATGACCTATTTCTTTTTTTAAAAAAATGGTAAGGATATGCCCTTTTTCTGCTTCTTCTGTCTACTGAGTTGCCTAGGATGTGATGGCTGGAGTTTCATCTGTCATCCTGGCCCAATATGTGACACTTAGGATAAGTCAGTATTAAGAGCAATGACTGGAAACAGAAGCCAGATTCCTGCTGATATTGGGAAGATGCCATCCTGTCCTAGACGTATACTCCAGCACTTCTTATACTGAAGAAAAAAATGAGTGTTATGTTGTTCATCTTCTGTTACTTTGGGTGTTCTGTTACATGTATCCTAACAACCCTGATATACCCAGACCTTATATATATAAGCTATATATATAGCTTATAAATTTCTTTTACCTTATTTGGAACCCTGATATACATGAGGGTCAATCGTTAAGGTAATGAGGAGGAGGAACTGAGTCCTTCCAACTGGGATCTCCTTCAAAGGCACTGAAGGTACTTCTCAAGAACTGGCCAAGTACTGCATGCCTGTAATCCCAGCTACTCAGGAGACAGGTGAACCACTTGAGCTCAGAAGTCTGAGACCAGTCTAGGTAACACAGCAAGACCCCATATCAAACAGCAACAGAAATGGCCATCAAGCCTTTGAATCTTCTGCCATACATAGGTGGGCTCTATGTCATTTCCCAATAGCATTTGACAGCAGTGACAATGAGCTAGTTTCCAGGCCCAGGCATTAAGGACCAGCAGTTTCTGCTCCCTGTATCTTGGGATACAGCCTGAATACTCCCTCTCAGAATCCAGCTCTTATGCTATAAGAAGCCTAGCTGGGTGTGACAGCACACCTTAATCCCAACAGTCTGGGAGGCTGATGCAGGATTCCAAGTTTGAGTTTAGTCTCAACACCTTGCCAATTTAGTGAGACCTTGTCTCAAAACACAAAATATAAAAGGGCTGGGATGTAACTCAGTATAAATACCCTGGGTTCAACCCTCAGGATGAAAAAAAGGGAGTGGGGGGTGCAAAGGTTACACGTATACACACTCAAAGGCTAACGGTATTCTTTGGAGGTATAGAGGAATTTCGAATAAATTTAAACATTTATTTAAAAAATTTTCTCACCAAATTTGTGGTAGGTAAAGACTAGTCATCCTATGAAATTAGATGTTTAGCCTGAATTTGAGGTTTGAACAGCTCAGATTCCATACAAAAACAATAACACTTGCCAAATTAAACCCAGTCAATCCACATAACCATGAGAAATCACTGCTACCCTAGTAAGCTTTGGAATGATTTGTTATGTAGCAACAGACAACAGCAACATCTTACACTTCTCCTCATTCCACATCAACCTCACTGGCCTTTCTGGGCCTTGATCAGGCCAAGGCTGTTGCTATGTCAGGACCTTTGCTTGTAATGTCCCTACTTCGAACCACCTCTTCCAGCTCTTGGTACAGCTGGCTCCATCTCACCTTTCAGGTCTCAGCTCTGCCCATCACACATCCCCTATTTATGTGCTTCATAGCCGACAGTGACGATTCTGGAACTGTTGGGGGCGTACCTGCCTTATTCTTGCCTGTATCCTCAGTATCCAGGGAGGACCAGTGCTTGACACTAGGGAAGAGCTTCTTAAGGCAGATGCCTGGGGGTCCTAACCCCCTCACAGTGCATCCAGGGCCAACCTCCCCCACTACTCTTTTCTCAGAAATTTTCCTAAGGTTCAAGCTTCCTCAGGCTCTCATGTGAGAGGTTCTATCAAGTCAGTGAACTCAAGACAGACCATGGGGAAATGAACAAATGTGTGCACAACATTCCCCAGCTGAAGCATCTACCTCATTGTTCCTTCTCTTCTGACTCGGACTGTGTGCTTTTCCTGGATGCGTGGATGGATGGATTGATTGAACTGATTTCACTGATTGATTGATTTAACTGATTTGACTGAGACAGGGTCTCACTATGTAGTCTAGGCTGGCCTCAAGCTCATGATCATTCTGTCTCAGCTTCCCCATTTCTGGGATTACAGGTGTATACTGCCACATCTGGCTTTCTGAAATTAATTTTGAAGATTTTTTGTTGTTGTTTTGTTTTTGAGACAGTGTCACTCAGGCTGGGCTTGAATTCACTATGTAGTCCAGGCTGGCTTTGAACTTGTGGCAATCCTCTTGCCTCAGCCTCCTGAGTGCTAGGATCACAAGTGTGTGCCACTGAAGATGTTTTTAGAGCTGTAGGCATTTTTTGGTCCTGGCACACAGATGACAGGGGCAAATTCCCAGCCCTTTCAGGCAAGTCAATCTTCTGGCAATGGCTCTGGGTCATTTGGAAGTGAATTGGGGAAAACCAAGCAGGTGATCTAAGGGGAAGAGTCCTATCCAGCATCAATGTGATGAAGATTAAACCTTCCAGGACTGAGTAGCCTAAGTGGTTTAAGCAGCAGCTCTAAAGACAAGTCCCAGAACAGATGGACAACTGTTAAGGACAAAGATATTTAATTCATGGTGATTAACAATGGGTGCTTAGAGATGGGCACGGTGGTGCACACCTGTAATCCCAGCAGATTCCATAAAGTCACCCAGCCTTTGCAGGAGTGGCTCCCTCTCATCCTTTAGGCCTCAGTCTGGTTTCAGCCCTGGGAGGCTGTTAGTGACTTAGTGAGACTCTCCCAAGATAAAATATGGGTGAGGGATGTAAATTGAGCTATCTCAGTGTAAATGCCTTGGGTTCAATCCTAGCACCAGAAAAAAAGTAAAGCTTATTTATTTATTTATTTATGGTACTTGTGATCAAACTCAGGACCTTGCCCTTGTGAGGCAGGCAGTAGTACCACGGAGCTAAATCCCCGGCCTAGAGTTTTGTTGTTTTTTTTAAATTTGTTTGTGTTGGGCCGAGTTTGATCCCCGGTACCAAAAAGCAGGCATATTAAAATTTGTTTTTGTTTATTGAGACAGGGTCTTGCTTTTTTTTTTTTTTTTTTTTTTTTTTGGTGTTTTGAGACAGTTTCACTTTGTCATTCAGGTTGGCCTTGAACTTACTATGTAGCACAGGCTGTCCTGGAACTCTCAGCCATCCTCCTCCTCATGTATGGCAGATTTAAACACTGAGCTATACAGCCTGAGATTTAGCTCAGTGGTTCTGCTGGCTGCCTCGCAAGCACAAGGTCCTGAGTTTAAGTTACCAAAAACAAAAACAAACAAAATACAAATTTGCTGACTGAATAAACACTGAGCTACATACCCAGGCCTGTTCAGATTTTTATTTATGGGACAGGGATTTGGCTCAGTGTTTCCGCCACCTGCCTTGCAAGCACAAGGACCTGAGTTCAATCCCCAGTACCAAAAAAAAATTGTATTTATATTATTAGTATTAATATTATCATTATTTTGAGGCAAGGGTCTTGCTGAGTCGCTTGGTTGCCCATCTCCCTGACCCAGCCTCCCAGAGTACAGGGATCATCGACACCTTGCCGGCCGTGGGAGTAGAGGAGAGCCTCTTAAATGTGGAATTTGGATCCCATTATTTCCCTATTTGTTCAGAACACTGCAGGCTTTGGGGAGTATCTAAGCTTTCTCTTGTCCTGTAGAGTGTTGTACATTCTGGTTCTGGCTTGTTCACCCTCTGCTCTGTTTCCTGTGTCCCAGGGTTCTGGATTTTATAGCCCTCTCTCCCTGGCTGATTTTAGGGTCTCTGTCTCTGGTCATCAAGGATGAACAAGACTGGGGCAGTTTACAAATACAGCTAGTCAAAGCAGGCAGCACACACGTGATGGGGGTGGTAGTTTGAGTGATAGGGAAGGCAATGGCACAGAAACTGCTTTGGTGTGTGGAAGGGGTCAGGGTTTTGCTATGTAGTTCAGGCTGGCCTTAAACTCACTATGTAGCCTAGGCTGGCCTTGAAACTGGCATTGATCTTTCTGCCTCAGCCTCCCAAGTGCTGGGATTACAGGTGTGCATTACCATGCTGGCTGAAGAATGGGTATATTTTTTTTCTTTTTAAGAATGGGTATTTTGTCACCTGCCTCACAAGAGCAAGGTCCTGAGTTTGATCTCTGGTATAATAAAAAAAAAAAAAAAAAGAATGGGTATTTTGTAGATGAGCATAGTAGCACACATTTATAATTTCAGCTACTCAGGATGCTGAGATAGGAGAATCAAAAGTTCAAGACCACCATGGGCAACTTAGTGAGACCCTGTCTCAAAATAAAAAATAAAAAGGGCTGAGAGTGTAGCTCAAATGATATGCCCTCAGTGGGTTCAAATCCTGGTACCAAAAAGAAAAAAAGAATGTGTGCTTTGCAATCAGGCTGCATGGATTTAAAATCCAGCTATTACTTTAAGCTTTGTGACCCTAGACAAATGACTGTCCCTCCCCACCCCTTCCCTCTATTTTCCTTTTCTCTCCCCTTCCCCCCTTTTTCTCTTAGTCTTTCCTCATGCATGGTAGACAAAAGCTTTACCCCTGCCCTTAATTTTTTTTTTTTTTGTATTTTGATACAGGGTTGCACTGAATTCCTGAGTCTGGGCTTGAAGTTGTAATTCTCCTGCCTCAGCCTCCCAAGTAGTTGGGATTACAAGTGTATGCCACTGCATCCAGAAACTGCTTTCATTTTGCTTTGTTTTATTTTGAGACAAGTCCTTGCACTCACCATGTAGCCCAGGCTGGCCTCAAACTTGCAGTGATCCTCCTGCCTCAGCCTTCTGAGTGCTGGGATCACAGGTGTGTACCACCAAGCCCAGCCTCACTTCCATTTTGTTTATGTGTAAAGCACAGATGTTATCACCTATTCTACAGAGTCATGGAAAGATTAAACCCAGGTGGGTGGTGGCATATGCCTCTAATTTCCACTACTTGGGAGGCTGAGGTAGGAGGATCATGAGTCCAGGGCCAGCCTGGACAACACATTGAGTCATCACAAAAAACAAACATAAGTCAATACCTGTGAAGAGTTAGAATAGTAGCTGGCACAAAGCAGGCACTAAATAAAAGCTCATTATTTTTAAAAGATTTAGATGTAAGTCCCAGTTGCCCGTGCAACAGCTCTCTGACCTTGGGCAAGTTATTCAACTGCATTAACCTCAGTTTCCTCATTTGCAAAATGGAAATTGAAAGTTGAGGTGTAGCTCAGTGCTAATGTACTTGCCTACCACAAGGCCTGCTTAAGGCCTTGGGTTCAATTCTCAGAACCTAAAAAAGAAAAGAAAAGAAAGGAAATCGATAGCAATAGGTGCATGAATAACAATGACAGCTAACTTTGGGTGGCCTCTTACTATGGACCATGAACATTATGCACTAGGAAATGCTAGGAAACAGATCTCATTAAGTGCTCTTTCCATCAAATCAAAATCGGGGCCAAACAGTTGTAGTGGCTTATTCAGTCTCCTGAGAAAGAGGCAGAAGTGGGTCATAGGTTAGGCTTGTCTTTTTTTTTTTTTAGACATCTCTCTATGTAGTTCAAGCTGGCCCTGAACTTATTATATAGCCTATGCTGGCCTCAAAATTGAGGTGATCCTCCTGCCTCAGCCTCTCACATGTGCTGAAATTACAGGTGTGCACCACTGTGCCTCACTGAGCCCAGGACTATCTTACTCCTGAGCCTGTGCCTATTTTTCTACTGAAAGCCAAGTGCTGTAACTTTACACCTCAGTTCACATTCCTCTCCCCTCCTAACCCAGTCTGAATCTGAGCCCAGAAGTCTAAGGTCTTCCCTGCCTGCCATGTTCTGCATCAATGGCAAGGGTACCATGTGAGTTATCATCATAGCTCTTGAAGAGGCATTGGGTCTTCCTCATTTTTATGTATCACCTTTGGCCTGTGCATACTGTGTCACACACATGACATATACTCTGTTAATACTTCACAGCCTGTGCCTGTGCCCTGCTAACCTATTTCTGTAATAGGGCTTACTGGCACACCATTAGTACAGCACACCCAGTAATTATTAGGATGATATCACTTCTCTGTCTGCACCTAAAGCTGTGCTCCAGGAGCTGCTTCCAATTTTTATGTTGTGAAGAGGAAGGCAACAGGGGAGTGATTCTCACGCCTAGAGCAGGAAATCGAGACACATATGACTGCACAATGTTCTTTTATGGCAACCCTTATCAGCCAACAAGCTCTTGCTCAACTCTGTGGCAGGTCAATGTCCCACTGTGTCAGGCATTGAGAAGGGAACAGATCACACAGGATCCCAAGTTCAACAGACAGAGCAACCATACCTTTGGTCTCATACATCAGGGTGGAGAAAGGGTCAGGAAAGTGCTGGATGCCAACAAGTTCCGTGTCCCTCCCTGAACCCAGCACCACTATCCTTTCCAAGTACCTCTGGATCCACTGTTCTCTATAGGAGGCGCTGAAGGAAAGGCCTGCAAAAAGCTCCGACTTGTTGAAACTCACATGAAACTGATCCCAGAATGGGCCAAAGGGGTTTCCTTCCTGCAGAAAGAGGGTTGTAGAAAGCTTATTGAGGGAGAGGGAAAGCCATTTGGGGAGGGAGGCAAGGAATAGTCGGTGGAGGGGAACTGGGTGCTTGGACTCTGGCTGAAACACCCACACCCTCTTAGGTTGGCCCCTGGACAGGGGACTGAGAACAGAGGCAAGCTTCCACTCTAGATTCCAGCAGGAGGTATTCATCTGTATTTGAAGAGTCTTTCCTGCTCACTTGCCATGTCCCACCTCCCCTGCAGCACTGGTGGGGCCTAGGAGGAATGGACCTTGGGATTGGAAACATGGACCAAAGATTCAACAATCCAGCACCCTCATTTTCAAGATGGAAACCAAAGATCACAGAGGGTAAGACACATGCACAAAATCACACGGCAGTGTTGGGGCTGCAAGCTGTGTCTCTTTTCCCAAATATCATGACTATTCTAACCACATTCCCCAAACTGTAGCCATATGTGGGGATTGTCATATTCCCAAAGTGCCAAAAATTCACCAAATTCTCATCAAATATGACAGCTTCTCATCTACCTACTGAGAGGCAGAAAAGTATTGGAGGTAAGAGGGTAGAAAAGGGACCCAAATTACCTCGTGTTGAATCCCGGGTCTACTATTTGCTGTGTAACCTTGGTGTCTATGACATACAATGAGTTAGTATACATAATACTCTTAGCAGGCACCTGCCATACAGTAGCACTATGGAGTATGTTACTGATGTGGCATTTTACAGTTTACAAGCACACTTATACTTGGCTCTCATGACGGTTTATGAGCAAGATGGAGCAAGAACTAGCACCTCAATATTGTGTAGAAATAAAGGCTTAGAGAAGCAAAGTCTGCCCAGGGTGACACTGCTGAAAAATGTCAGAAGTAGACTCGAGTTTCCATCTTTCTACTCCAAAACTTTCTGGTGCCTTCTCCCACATATGGCTAGCTTATAGTCTCAGGGGCCTAGAGGACAGGCAGAGGGGGTTCCCAGACCCACAGAACCTACCTTCATGGGGCACGTCTTCTTATCAGGGCTTCGCTGAGCTGCTACTTCAAAGCAATATGCCACCCGCTTCTCAGGAGGCCAGTGGGTAGGTGCCAGTTTCTCCATGAAGTCCTCCAGGCTGATGACACGATGGTAGGCCTGGAGGGGCTCCAGCTTGAAGTACTTCTTGTAGGACACATGTAGCTATAGGAAAAGGAGGGGCAGAGGTCCCTCCTCATTGATTCACTTTTAGATACTAAAGATACTTTAGATTTTTGTTAAAACCATACACTCCAAGACCCACATAGCTCAAACTACATGACAGTGAAAAACTGTGGTTAAAAGACACCAAAGTAAGCCATGTTTGGTAGTACATGCCTATAATTTTAGCTACCCAGGAGGCTGAGGCATGAGGGCCACGAGTCTGAGGCCAGTGTGCACAACTTAGTGAGACTGCTTCGAAATAAAAAATAAAAAGGAATGCCATGCATGGTGGCGCACACCTGTAAATCCAGCACTTGGAAGGCTGAAGCAGGAGGATCGCTGTGAGTTTGAGACCAGCCTGGGCTACACAGTGAGTTCCAGGTCAGTCTCAAATACATACTGAGACCCTGTTTCAAAAAAACCCCAAAATTAAATAAATACATAAAATAAAAAGGAGTCTGTGGATTTAGCTCAGTGGCGCTGAGCCTACCTCATAAGTGCAAGGTCCTGAGTTTGATCCCCTATACTGGAAAAAATAAATAAATTAAAAAAAAAAAGGGGGGCTGGGATGTAGCTCAGTGGTAGAGTGCTTGCCTAGTACATGTAAGGCCCTGAGCTCGATTCCTAGCACTACAAAAAACCAAAACAAAAAATAAACCCCAATACTGATGTTACGACAGACAAACTGAGACAAGATATTTGTAAACCAAAGAACAAACAGTAGCATCTCTTGTGTTAAAGAATGACTGCTGAACAATGGGAAAAAATGAGAACCAAGCCCTGTCATGTAAAGGTACAAGATCCCAAAGATGAAAGTAACTGTACTGTCTACCTAAAATGTACCAATAAACTCAATGAGGGGGGAAAAATGACTGCTGATCTCTAAGAAAAGACAAATAATGGGCAAAGGAGAGGGGTGAATAACTCACAGCCAGGGAAATCCAAACAACCAGTGTACTCAAAAGATGTGCAACCTCATCAATAATTAGAAAAAACAAATTACAGCTGTCACAAAGCATCACTTCTCGCCCATGAGACCAACAAAAATTTAAGAGCTAACTCTAATTGTTGGAAAGATGTAGGAAAACGGACACTCTTGTATGTGGCTGGCAGTAGAAGTGTATACCCTGCAGCAACTACTTCAGGATGCAATCTGTCAGTATCAACAGAATTAAAGTAGCGAAATGTGGAGGCGCACGCCTGTAATCCCAGCACTTGGAAGGCTGTGACAGGAGGATCGCTGTGAATTTAAGGCCAGCCTGGGCTATAGTGAGTTCAGGGCCAGCCTCAACTACATAGCAAGACCCTGTCTCAAAAAAGCACAAAAGAAAGAAGGAAAGAATGAAAGAATGAAAGAATAAGAGAGAAAGAAAAGAATAGAAAGGAAAAGAAGAGAGAGAAAGAAAGAGCGAGCTCCTTTCTCTGCTAGATATTTACCCTAAAGAGGCTCAAGCACTTTACACTAGGAGACAAATACAGGGAGGCTCCCTGCCACAAACGAAGTATAGGAGAGAATGTGGAGGGAGGCACAATAAATACATTAAATCTATAGAAGGACTGGTCTGGGTGTGGCAAGAGGGACTAGGATTAGCCACAGAAGCCCAGAGAAGCTACTGTTTATCAAGCGTAACTGTCATGCTGGGTTTTTAAAAAATTATTATTAACAAAAAGAAAGGATGAGGCAAAAATCACTAACAATGATCACTCCTAGTAGGTACATAGATGGTGGTTGTATTCATCTTTGAATTTCTTTAGATTTAAAAAATATTCTTGGGGAAAAAATATTCTTGGGGAAAAAATATTCTTGGAACACCATGGAATAAAATTTGGATTTCATCATATAGTTCAGGGTTTCCTAAGTATGTCCCACCAGTTCAGGTGGATAAAAGGTTCTACAAAAAAAAAAAGGGCTCCAGCTGGAGAAGTCTAGGAAATGCTGTTTTCTTTACTGCAGCAGAATTTTTTCAGGGCCTTTAACATGCTAACGTGCATTGCAAATCTGAAAATTTGAGAGGACGCAGAATTGATAATATTACTTTCCTATAATATAATATAATATTCCTACAGCACCCTTCCAAAGCAGGTTCTAACTAGCAGACTTTGGGCCCCTTAACTAGTAGCACTGGGATATTACAGCTAAAGGATTTAAGCAGAAATAATATAATTTGCTTTTCTCTCCCACCTTTCCTTCCTCCCTCTTTCCCTCCTTCCCCCTCTTTTTTTTCTTTCTTTCCTAGTACTGGGGATTGAACCTAGGGCCTCTGCACTGAGCTTTAACCTAGGGCCTCTGCACTGAGCTTTATTCCAAGCCCTTTTTTGGTGGGGCAGGTACCGGGGATCGAACTCTGGACATTGTACTTGCAAGGCAAGCAGCAGAACCACTGAGCTAAATCCCCAGTCCCTCCAAGCCCTTTTTTATTTTGAGACAGTGTCTTCCTAAGGCAATAAGTAACCCAGGTTACGCTTGAACTTTTTTTTTGTTTGTTTTGTTTTTTGTTTTTTGTTGTTGTTGTTGTTATTGTGTTTTGTTTTGTTTTTTGGTACCGGGGATTGAATTCAGGCTTGAACTTTTAATTGTCCTGCCTTAACCTCCCAGGTTGAGATTATACATGTGCACTGCCACAACAGGCAAGTTTTGTCTTTTTTGGAAGATCACTCTGATAGCAGAGTAGATGGTACTAATGGTACAATTAAAGAAGGAAGAGGAATTAGGCTACTTTTATTTACCCATGTGTGCATTTAACATGTATTTGTTGGGCATTTTCTACACATCTAAGTGAGAGAGAGATACAGTGGCTCAGGAAGGTAGAAGAAAGGTGAAACAGAAGGGTTAGGGGTTGACAGTGTATGGAAGGGACCTTTAGGGTAACTATGTACGTTCCTGGCTTGGTACTCATGTGAATGGAGATGATATAAACTAAGGTTGGGATTACAGACAGTGGCACAATTCTGAGAGGAAAGACACCAAATTCAATTCTGGCTTTGTGAGTTGAGATACCTATGGGCTATCCAAGCAGATCAAAAGGTTTAGGAATCAGAAACACAGCCCAGTGCTCTGAGAGGAGCCTGGGTCACAGATAAATTTGAGATATGAAGCATAGTGAAAGCCACAAGAGCCAACAGAAATTTATAGCAAAGCAAGTAATAGTAATAGCAGCTACTATTTATTGAGTGCTGACTTAGTGCCAGGTGCTGTACTCATCACTTTACAAGCGTTTGCTCACCTAGTTCTAAGAGGCAGGAATACAACCATCTCCTTAGAGAGATTGCTTAGGAAGAAACCCAGGCACAGAGAATCTAGATGACTCATCTGAGGCCACAGAGCTAACAAGTGAACAGAAAGAGGACACAAACTAACATTTAATAAGTGGAGAGAAAGGAGCTCTCAGTACAGCACGAAGAGGAAAACGAAGGCTGCAGCAGAAATGGATGTGTCCTGGAAGCCTGGAAAAGAAATGTTCAGGAAGGAACAAGGCTCCAGGGCCAGGTGCAATTGGGAGGTCAGGTGAGATGAAGACTGTGAAATGAACCCTGGATTTGGCAATGAGAACAGTTACAGTAGGGAAGGGAAGCACAACTGGGGCAGGTTGAGTAACCCATAGAAAGCAAGAAGTGCAGACTCAGTATGACAATTGGCTGAGACAGCAAGGAGACAGAAAGCAAGTAAAGCAGAGAGAGATGGATGGGCAATGTCTAAACTATTAACAGTGAGTGAAAACAAAACAAAACAAAACAGAGCATTGATGGATCCCAGGAACAGAGGACTTCCTGTGTCCTAGCTCTTTACATTGAGGAGTTCAGCTGATTCTAAGTGGGAGGCATACACTAACACTTAAAGCACGAGTACCATCATTACTTCAATCTTCACCATGGGAAGTAGCAACAATTATTATCAGGCTATTTTAGAGATGAAGAAACTTGAGGAACAAAAAGGTCAAGTACCTTGCCCAAGCTATACAATTAGTAGGTGGCCAAACTAGGCTGTGGTCTCCAATATTCTGGCTGTTAATTTCTGTTAATAACCTGTCTAGGGCTAGGTAGCTCAATGATAGCACTCTTGCCCAGTACGCATGAGGCCCTGGATTTAATCCCTAGAACTGCAAAACAATAGATAATAGCTTCTCCAAATACAGATATCCAAAGGAGAAATAAAAGGCTACAGGAATGAAATGCACTGTTTTGTACATATTAAATATAATTTATATATATTCAAAAATGTTCAAGTCAGTTCATACTAGGGATACAGTGTGAACAAAACCAGACACAGTGCTATTGGAAGACATAAAGAATAAGCTGGAGGGACTTAGCTCACTGGCACCAAGCCTGCCTCGGAAGCGCAAGGTCCTGAGTTCTATCCCAAGTACAAAAAAAAAAACAAAGCTAGGAATTAGAGGATGCCGAGCATACCATGCTAAAGGAGCCCCTTGAAGGGAGGAGTGGCAGTGCTAGAGCAATACTGTTTGAATTTGTCATCTTGTACATTTTATTAACAACCTGTGCTTTAGTTTCTCCTTTAAAACTGATAATAGCATCCATCAACTATTGACTGATGAATGCACAGAAGGTGGGATTAATCAGCACTGGAAATAGAGGCTTTAGGGTCCAGTCACAGGCTATGTGTCAGACAGTCATGGGCTTGAATGCTAGCTCTACTACCCATAAGCTGTGTGACCCTGGGCAAGTTACCTAACTTCTCTAAACCCCAGTTTCCTCATAGGGATGAGATGCGGAAGAAATGAGCTAATCCTTATGCAGTGCTCAGAACAGAGCCAGCACATAGCAGGTGCTGGAATAAATGCTAGCCATTGTTCTTCCAAGGAAGACAGATCTGGGTAGGGAGCAGGGCAAGCTCAGAGGAGTGGGAGGTAAGGCCCAGAGAAAGACCTGGAGGTCAAGCAGAAGTCAGCAAGATTTTGGAAGGGTGGACAAGGCCCAAGGTCAGTGGGAAATACTCACGTTGGTGAAGGGAGGTTTATGATGCTGGTATTCAATCCACGGAGGTATAGCCAAGGTGCGATTCAGTAGCTTTGCAAATGCCAGAGAACCCAAGAAATGATCGGCCTGGTTCCCAAAGCGTCCTGAAAATGGTACAATGGGGATTAGGTGAGGCCTGGAGCATCATGGGGATGGAACCTAAAGGGCTCAGAAATGTGGATCCAGGTGCGGGGAGAGCCAGGACACCAAGGAGAGCTAGGGAAGCTGGCAGCATGAAAGCAAGTCTGGACTGGACCTGACATTCAAGGGTCGCTCCTACTGTCTCAGCCACTCCAGTTTCCTATCTTCCACACATCCTACAATTTCCACTCCATCTGCTAGCTTTGTTCATGGTGTTGCTTGAGCTGAGTGCCCTTCCACCTCTGTCTCCAATCACCCGTACATGAAGGCGCCACTCCAATGCCTCATTCACTAAATGCCTTTCATCAGCCCCCAACCATACTCATTCTCCCTCTTCTGCCTCCCACTCTGCATGTTCATTTTTCAAGTCTTTTCTCACTTCCTGGCTTTTCATGATGGCTATTTTCACAGCTTATGAATGCCTCAGGTGCAAGGATCCTATCTGATTTTTATTATCTCCAGTATGACATCCATTCATACATTCCCCAAATAATGAGAGACCAAACTGTTCCAGAATCTATGCTAGGTGCTAGGATATGAGAGTAGGCAAAGGCAAGGTCTCGAAGGTCTTGGCACTCACAGTTCAGTTGGAGAAAAACTATGTATAACAAATATATACTGGTAAATTGTGATAACAATCAGGGAAAAAAATGGTGATGGGGAACAGTAAAGAGAGTACTTGTGTAGAAGTCAGCGGAGTCGTCCCTGGGGACCTTTATATTGAGACCTAAAAAGCAGCAGAGGTGAAGGGGAGGTGTTTCAGGAAGGACTACGACATGGATCTGAGTGCATGCAGAACAGAAAGGAGGTAAATGTGGCTGCAGCTGGAGGGCCAGGGAGAAAGGAGTTGTACGGATGACCAGCAGGGAACCAAATCATTCAGGGCCTTGAAGGTCATGGCCAGGAGTTTCAGGAATAGCTTTTACAATGAATCTGCCACTCCATTTAAATGGCACCCCTCCACTGGCCTTTAGATTGTCTTGCCCGATCTCTTCCCACAGTTTTCATTTTCTTTAAAATTATGCACTTTATTTGGATATGTATCTTTTATTGTCTGCCTTTCCCACCTAAAAGGATGGCTCTCTAAGGGAATGGGTTTATCTGTCTCACCAACACCACATTCCCAGCACAGGGAACAGGGTGTGACAAAAAAGGGACCCCATAAATAGTTGTTGAATGAATGAACAAATCACCTGGAGCCAGCGTGGGTCAGTGACACCAAGTTCTGGCTATTTCCATTTACTGGGCTCCAGGCTAGTTTAGACCTCCAGCAAGTCGCATAACCTCTCCCAGCCTGTTTTCTCAACCATAAACGGAAGGTTGGACACCATGGCTCCTCTGTGCACCTGCGACTATGGCAGAGAGGAGAAAAGTAGGTTCGGCCTCACTCTGGGGATCTCCTCTGGATTTGTCAAGTTGTCTCTGGGGCGCGTCAGAGCAAGGCTTCTCCTCTCCTGGCCTCCGTTTCTCCAATCGAGCAGAGGGCTCGGGAGGCCTTACCCATGCAGGGGCAGTAGAGCAGGTAACCAGCAGGGTCCCAGGAGCCCGCGGACAGCCCCGGGAGCTGCAGAAGCAGCAGAAGAGACAAACGCAGCAGCAAGGGCGGCAGTGCCCACGCGGCGGCGCCCATGTCGGTTCCGGAGCCTTAGCGCGCCGCAGCAGAGGCGGGGAGAGAAAGGAGCGAGCTAGCGCCCGCCCCACTCCCGGCTG
>NW_022900934.1:26120031-26140958 GCF_012274545.1 Fukomys damarensis
GGACGGGAGGAGTCTCCCGGCGCCCGCACGCCCGGTACCCGGAGCGGCGGTGCCCCTCTACTCGGGCCCCTCAGCGCGTTCGCCCACAGCCCCGACTGGGGGCCCCCTTTGAGCCAGCCCAGGCCCTGAATAGGCCCCAGGGTGATGAAAACTCTCTCTGGACCTCATACCTGTGTCTGGGTGACCCGAAGGACCCCCGCTAGTTCCCTCCTTTCCGAGACGTGGGAACGCAGCCCCGCGGATACCCAACTGTGGACCCCCAAGCTCCCCAGAGACTCAGATGACTCACTGCTGACTTTACCAGGGACCAGGGTCTGGGGGACACCGATAAGCTGCACCTGCTCCCTCCTCAGACACGCCTACCCCGACCCACATAACCCCCTTTCCTGCTCCAAAGAGTTTACTCTTTGCCTCGTTTCCTTTTCCAAATTTGCATAACCCCCTTAGAGGCGTCCCTCAGATACCTGGATCTGGAGAACCCAAATAAGCCCTACCTTGTAATTCCCTCCCTAGTGACCATACTCCCAAACTTTAGACATTTCCCATCGGGCTACCTGTTTTGAGACCTCCTTGAAACTCAGAGGATTTACTTCTATTTTTAACTCCCAGAGCTCTCCTTCCACTCTAAGACTTTCCCCCTTTCTTGGTTGTCTCTTAGAGACCCACATAATTTGCTCATAATTCTTACCCATTCTCACCGTTCCTTCCATCTGTGAGGGAAACCCCTCTCTCCCCATTTCTTCCTGAATTGTCTCCTCTCTCCCTAATCACTCCCATCTCCATTCTTGTGGGGAATTAACATTTTTCCACTATTCAGTGGGGTGGTCTAGAAAGCCAGCTTTTGAGCCAGACTGGTTCCTGTAAATCCAGCTCCTTGCCGTGACCCAGCTTGATGGGAGAAAAAGGGTCCTATAAGGTGGAGGGGAGGATAAGGGAGCAATGGTGCAAGGAGAGTTTGTGCATTCGATTACAAGTGTGGCCTGTCTTCTGGTTTGTGTGTTTTCCCACCTGTCTGTCAGCCTGGGGCTGTGATAGAGTTGGGCCTTGGGTTTCTAACCCTCCCATCCCAAGGTGAGGCTGCCAGATTGCGGGGTGGGGTGGGTATCTAATCAGTTTTTTTCTGTGAAAATGAGGCTATACGGAGTCGCAGCCATTTGCTTAAGGCCTCCCCAGGAGTGGAAGGCAGCAGTAATCCAAGGAAATAGGAATCAAAGGGACTCCAAAAAGGACCCATCTACATTGACAGAAGAACTAGCAGTTCGAGAGTAAATCCAAGCCTTGTTAATCCTGTTTGATGTTTCCGGGAATGGGGCAAGTCATTGAGACTCTTCAACCAGTCCCTGTAATTTAATTCTCCCACCATTCTGGAGTGTCCTCTGCGTGTGTTGGGGCAGGGGTTGGGTATTCCCATTTCCCCCTTGTCCTTTCAGTTTCCTAGCCAACCAGTGTGCCTTTTGAAATTGTTTCTGGTGCCCAGGTCAGGACACCCCCCCCCATTCTATTTATAATTTCCCAGTTGCTATTTTGGGTTCTGCTTAAGGGAAGATTCTGTCCACCCCAAGGAAAGTTCCTGGGTGTGTTTCCTCCTCGGCAGGTGTTGAATTGAGTTCTTCAGATCCCCAAGTAGCTCTTGGGCAGGAGGGATAAAAGCTATTTTAGGGTAGTCACTGAAGTGGAGCTGTTAATCCTCTGTGGGTTTCTTTAGTTAAGAACACTTACAGATTAACCCTTTCCATGCTTGTGGGTATGGGGTGCTATCTTTCAACAGTATTTTGGGGAGGAGTTGGAGTGTGGCAGCAGAAGGTGGAAACCTGCAACTTAATACAAAGACAAAGATAATAGTTCTCTTTTGTTGGCGCCTGTAGCAGGCTGAGCCTTCTGCATACCTGACTAAAATAATCCTTACACGTCTGTGAGGTGAGTATTTTTAGCTTTACAGATGAAGAAACGGGCTAATAATGGAGAATGATTGTGGTTTCTATAGAGATGATGTGACATTATAAAGCTATAGTTTCATCAGAGGGGAGCATGCATTGTGGCACACAACAGAAAACAGGCAGACAGGAGCAGTGTGTCTCTGTTGTAGCTGCCAAAGACCAGAGTTCTGGGGAAGCATTCCAATTTTGGAGACTTAATAACAGAAGAGAGTATAAAAAATGGTTATCTAGGCAAGAGAAAACTGGCCCAGGAGATGTACTGGAGAAAGGTAAAGTAAGAGGCTGGTTAGGAGTGTGCTGAAGGTTAGTTATAAGGGAAAAGGGGAAGACTGCACTCTGGGGAGATGTTTGGAAGGGAAGGGAAGGGAACTCACTTGAGGTTCGAGAAGTAATTCTAAAGGGGAGAGGAAGAAGTACTACTTAGGTTCTATGTAGAACAAAGGCAGACGAAACTTGGACTTCAGAGAGGGAACTGCATGTATCTAGCACACATTTCATGTCACTTTCAAGAGTATTATTTCACTTAATCTTCTCAGAGAATCTCAGAGGATTCTATTGTAGAAATTGAGGAAAGAGAGGCTCACAGAAATAAAGTAACCTGCTGGTTGTTTCACAGCCAGTAAGTGGCAGCTCTTCTGATAGCAAGTCCAAGGTTCTTTCCATGCTACCTCCCCCTTCAGATCAGATGCCAGAAAGAATCTTAGGCTGAAAATATACTGAGCTATACCAGTAACTGGGAGGGATTGTGTTTGTTTTATGGGAACAGGTTCTGTCAGCTTCATAGTTGTTACGAGTAGAGTATGAGACCAGAAGAGCAGCTTTGCAAGGGAAGCAGAATTCTTTCACAGTTTTGCCAAGGAAGGAGAAATCTGAAGGAACAGGCATTATTATGTGAGACAAACTGAGGAATCTTTCTAGTTAGAGAAGTTTACAAAGGAGAGAGAGAGAGGGAGGGAGGGAGGGGGAGGGAGGACACAGACAGATGCGGCCAGACAGTAGATCCTCAAAAGGACTCCTAGGTAACACTACCACCTTTGGTTATCCAACAGCCTGCTGGTAACTTCGCAGTGACTTTTAAAAGGCCTAGGGAAGTAGGAGCAGGGTGGTATCTAAGTCATAACCCCATTAAATGCAGATCAAGGCAATCGCACAGTTCCTGCCTTCTCTAGTTCCATCAGTACAGCCCTATGAGCTCTTCTTAGCCACTACCCGCCTTTTTCCTAGAAGCCCATTATTCACTCTTTCAGTAGCAGTATGCTAAACTGCTGTGTCTTGTTTGTGCACGTTTAAGAGAATAGATGAGGTGAATGTGTGTGTGGGAGGTGGGGGACATATTGTTCTCTTTCTGAGTTTGTGTGGAGTTTCCAGGGTTAGGCTCCCTTGGCACATCAGCCAAACTGATGTGACTTGCTTTCCTTTTGCTCTCATTCCCAACTTTCTAGAGGGTGAAGTACATGATTTCAGATACGAAGGGGGAACAGAATATGACTTTGAAGGTATGGGAAATCCCTCCAAACTAGACATGCATAATCGAGCTCACTCTACCCACTTCCAAGGTGCACAGTAATCATCCCTGGTATTATAAACAGGTAATTCCACCCTTGTGAAGGAGGAGGGTATTTAAACAATGAAAGCCAGACGTCAGAGGCCTTTGAGGTTTATAGTGAAGCAGGCAAATATGCCATGATGACTTGAAGGCTCAAGTGGATCTAGTTTTTAGTATTGCCTACCCCTCCCTATCATGTGCTTCACACATAATGAGACTGCTTTTGTGCGATCTTTCTAGGCAAAGCTCCACTCGTGATGGGGAAATGTTTATCATATTACATTGCAGTATTTCTTCAACAAGAGGAATGGTTCTTGAACAGGATATAGCTCATGTTAATGATGAACAAAGCTCTCTGGGGCATGAACCCGCTGATACTATCATCTCGTTCATGGCCAGACTGTTGGATGAATGGTCACTGTAAGCAGCAGGTGCTAATGAGCTGAGCAAGCATTCTATGATCCACAGCTAGTTTGTGCAGTTGGAGCCCTCCCTGGATTCTTGTGGACAGTCCCGAGACACCTCTTTTGCTCTCTCCACATAGAAAAGCCTTCTGACCAAAT
Source organism: Fukomys damarensis (assembly GCF_012274545.1). Lineage (NCBI taxonomy): Eukaryota > Metazoa > Chordata > Mammalia > Rodentia > Bathyergidae > Fukomys > Fukomys damarensis. The sequence goes on from NW_022900934.1 coordinate 26,124,078, forward strand.
TTTGACATTATCTCTTCAAAGGTATCCCCCTATTGTAGCAGGTTGTATTGTAGTTGGGAATGTGTGGTGAGCTAGTAAATATGAATGTGGTTCTGTTGTCCCCCTTGTGAGAGTCAGTCTGATAACTCCCAGCCTTTTTCTCTGAGTTGGTGTTAAGAAAGGAGTTGTGTTACAGTCATTTCAGCCCTCCTCCTCTCCTAATACCCCTTCTACTAACATCAGAAAGGGTCAGACTTGAAGATTTTGCTATCCTACTTTGGAAGGGCTGTGAAGCCAGTTTAAACCAGAATTTTCTACACGTAAGTTAAGCCTCTGAGAATCAACTTGGATCCAATGACTAATTTATTCATCTTAAAGAAAGCTGCAGTTCCTTTTCTAGATGTTAGGAATGTGGAGATGAAAGAGAGGATAGGAGCTTACAGAGGATCAAAATCAGATGGAGAAAACTAAACTCTAATGCAAGTATGTTACTTGTTCCTAACTGAGAAGTTCACATGTGCCCTGAGAATTTGTTGGAGAGTCCATTCAGAACTTTGTGTTGGACAGGCTTTGCTAAAGAAGCATGGGCTAGAGGTTAAAGTAGTTTAGGAAAAAGCATGCTAAGAGTCTTCTGTTTCTTTTTGGAGTCTCCTAATGTTGATGTGCTGCTATGGAGCACATCTGGCATAGGACTGGCTTTCTGTGTAAATTTCCTAAGTAAAGCCTTCTTCTCTGTTGCCTTTTGGACATTTTATTGCTCCTTAGCACTTCCAGGAAGAGGAGAATTATAGAAAGTAGGGGGCAGGGGGACAGAGTAAAAGAGGCAGAAGAACTTCTGTCTCCAGTTTAAATGGAAAAGATGCAAAAGTGAAGTGAGAAGAGAAAGTTTAGAGTTCTAGAGCTTTTAGTTCCTCAAACTATTTTGTTTTTTTATTAGCCTAGATGGCTCTACTAATAGTAGTTACCATTAAGCACTTATGAGGTGCCCAGCCTTCTGCTGAATACTTTATATTCGTGATCTCATTTGATCTTCAGAATATCCTCATGTTATTGGAGATTGTATTTCTATTTTATAGGTGAAGAAACAGCTCTGGGAATTAAGTAATTGAAAGCCATACATCTGTGTGGGAGGGCTGATATTGGAATGGGATATGTCTGCCTGTAGAGCCCATGTTGTCATATTATTGGGTTCCCTAACACTAAATGTTCTGATGTTTGTTTCAGGTGAAAAGATTGTTTTCTGAAGGCTACATTGGAGGCTGTGACAGATCGGAGAGCTCGAGTGGAACTGATGGGGAGGCTTTCTGAATAACATGGCCCTTCGCCATTAGCCTTGCCATGACCACATTTTTCACCAGCGTCCCTCCCTGGATTCAAGATGCAAAGCAGGAGGAGGAAGTGGGCTGGACACTAGTTCCCAGGCCTCGGGGCCGGGAGGCAGAGAGTCAAGTGAAGTGCCAATGTGAAATCTCTGGGACATCGTTCTCAAATGGGGAGAAGCTGAGGCCTCACAGCCTCCCCCATCCAGAGCAGAAACCATATAGCTGTCCTCAGCTGCACTGTGGCAAGGCTTTTGCTTCCAAGTATAAGCTGTATAGGTAGGTAACACCCTCATGCCTCTTTCCTGCCTCAAGGTTCCCACAGGTCAAAGCCAGAGAAGTGCCACTGAATTGGGGCTTTATCTATGGCAGGAGAGTGGTGGTTAATTGTCCTACAGGTATACCCTAACTCTAACCATCTGAAGTCACTAAAAAGTAATGGTGGTATTTTTTATGCATACACTAGAATCTGATGGCTACAATATCAGGCAGCCATCAGCAATGAGACTGAACATTTTTTCAATACTACTTTCTGTTTCTAGTTCTGTCAGATAAATAATCAGAATGGTAGCCAGAAGTTAGAAGTCAGTCTTAGAACTTTAGAAGGAAAAGGAGACCCATTGGTCCAGGCTATATGTTTTTTTTTTTCCCCTGATACCAGGGATTGAACTCAGGTCCTTGTGCTTGCGAGGCAGGAGACAACGTTTTTTTTTTTTTTCCCCTGATACCAGGGATTGAACTCAGGTCCTTGTGCTTGCGAGGCAGGAGACAGAACCACTGAGCTAAATCCTCAGCCCCCCAGGCTAAACATTTTAAAGTGAGTGCCAGTTGTGGTAGTGCACACTTATAACCCCAGCACTTGAGAGGCTAAGGCAGATGGATTGCCATGAATTCGAGGCCAGCCTGGGTTACATAGTGAATTCAAGGGCAGCCTGAGCTGCGTAGTGAGACCCTGTCTGAAAAAAACACAAAAATGGAGTGAGTCTTAGAGTAGGGACATAATGGACCCAAGATCAAGTAGCTTCTTGGGCTTGCATTGCTGCTTTTATTGAATCAGTCTGCTGCTCAGGTGATCACTTTTATCTCTGTAGAGTCCCTGGTGCCTGCCTTCTGGACCAGCTGCTTTTCTGAAACTTTTTAAGTCCAAGAAGCCCCACTAAAGTGAAATAGAGTTTGAAGCTTTGATTAGGGCTTTGGTGAGGAGAGGTTCTGGTTAAAAGTATTCTCACTTTATCTTTTACTTTTCTCAGAACTGTAGACTTGTCCTTTACCAGTGAGATAGACCAGCCTGATGCAGTCATTCATCTAGTGCATTATTGATTACAGATTATTCTCTTACAGATTAGTTGCAGTGCTCATTATTCAGGACAGAATTATGAGCCAGATGGGTGGGTGTGCTGATCCTTCTTGAGCTTACCTTCCTACTAGTGGAGGTAGACAGCAAACAAGTAAATTCAACAAATGAACATAGAAAAGCTTCAGTCCTCATCTGGAGATCAGGGGTCAAGCAGGAACTAAAATAGTCAACAAAGTAGTATGGAAACCAGGGTTGCCCTCAGGGTGCTTCTGTATCTTAAGGGAACTTTAGTCTGGTTGGTTCTCATATTTTCTTAGGGACAATAGCTGCCAGTGGGTGGCTACTGGAATGGTCCTAGTCTAGGACCTGGGACCCCTGACATAATTCACTTGGGAATTTAGGTGAGTTCCTAAATCTGTTTGGGTCTTAGTTTCCTATAGTGTAAAGGAAGGAAACAGACTGGATCATTTAGCTCCTCCCTCTCATACATTATCTTGTCAGTTGTATGATAGGATGCTAATAACAGCCCACACTGGCATTAGCATGCCCATGTAGATTGAGGAGGATCTTCCAGGTAGAGCCCTTGGGTACTGTACTAGACTGTATTAGACAACTGTGGCATACTTGAGCAAACCCATGTCTCAAGAAGGTATGTGTTTAAATCCAGCCTCTGCCACTTATGACTTAGTGGGTGGAGCCACCTGTGTGTTAACCTCCTTATCTGGAGAGCAAAGTTAATCACACAGCTCACACAGGGCCTGGCAAATGATGGGCCTTTGAGGCCTTCTTGATTTGATTTTTAAATAGATATGAAACTGTAGATTGCAATTTCCAGATTTTGAGCTGTTTTCCAACTAGATGGAAGCAGGTAAAGTAAGGGATAGTGAGGTGCCATGCCACTAAAACATTTCTTATTATCTTACTGGTTTACATGGGATACAATTCAGGTGGTACAAATGGATATGCAGTGAAAAATTAATGTCCTCACAGTCAAAGACACTGTTCCTCTTCCTAGAGGCAGCCAGTGAGATTAATTTCTTGTGTATCCTTCTTGATATATTTAAACATGTATTACTTTCCTTTTGTTTTCAAAAGGGATTATAGTACATGTACTGTTTGAACTTCCTTTCTTGACTATACCATCCCTCCATCTGTCCATCCATCTTGGGAACTTGTTCCAGATCAGGATGTTTAGATATATTTAATTTTTCTTTTATAGTGTCCTTTAAGTTTTTAATATAGTTTTTTGAAGATGAAATACATTCACATAACTCAAAATTCAGGAAGTCTGTACAATGAAAATACTCCATCACACCCCTCTATAAGCTATCTAGTTCTTTGTCCATAGGGTATCAGTGATGTCAGTTTCTTACATCTCTTCCCAGATATGTTTTAAGCACATACAAGCAAACATGCATTTATTTCCCCTTTCACAAGCCAAATGCCATTCTCTATGCACTATTTTGCTTCTTTTTTTTTTTGTATCTAAGGAGCTTGTACCCTAAAGATACATTTAAAGCTGCTTTATTTTTTAAATATTTGAGCCACTTTACAGACTTAGCATATGTAACTAGTTCCAAATGGAATGAATTGGATGTTCAGATTGTGTCTGATTTTTTTATTACTATGACCAATGCTGCAAAGAATAAAACTACATACTGGATTTAGCAGATATCTCTAGAATAAGGATGGCACTCCATTACATGGCTCTACCATAGGTTTTGTATGTAGTTTTCTGTTTGTTAATAGCGTAGTTGTCCAGTCAGCTCTTGTGATCACCTGTTTCTGCTTTCCCCTTTGTCTTCCATCCCTGACACCAGGCACATGGCCACCCACTCGGCCCAGAAACCCCACCAGTGCATGTACTGTGATAAGATGTTTCACCGCAAGGACCATCTGCGCAACCACTTGCAGACCCATGACCCGAACAAAGAGGCCCTCCACTGCTCCGAGTGTGGTAAGAATTATAATACGAAGCTGGGCTACCGTCGCCACCTGGCTATGCATGCTGCCAGCAGCGGTGACCTCAGCTGCAAGGTGTGCCTGCAGACCTTTGAGAGTACCCAGGCCTTGCTAGAGCACCTGAAAGCCCACTCGCGCCGGGTAGCAGGTGGTGCCAAGGAAAAGAAGCACCCCTGTGACCACTGTGACCGGCGGTTCTATACTCGTAAAGATGTGCGGCGGCACCTGGTGGTGCACACAGGCCGCAAGGACTTTCTGTGCCAGTACTGTGCCCAGCGGTTTGGCCGCAAGGACCACCTGACGCGTCATGTTAAGAAGAGCCACTCTCAGGAGCTGCTCAAGATCAAGACAGAGCCAGTGGACATGTTAGGCCTACTCAGCTGTAGCTCCACAGTCAGCGTGAAGGAAGAGTTGAGCCCTGTGCTGTGCATGGCCTCTCGGGACGTGATGGGGGCCAAGGCTTTTCCTGGCATGTTGCCCATGGGCATGTATGGTGCCCACATCCCTACCATGCCCAGCACGGGCATGCCACACTCCCTAGTACACAACACGCTGCCCATGGGTATGAGCTACCCTCTGGAATCCTCACCTATCTCTTCTCCACCTCAGCTCCCTCCAAAATACCAGCTTGGATCTACCTCATACTTGCCCGACAAATTGCCCAAAGTGGAGGTGGATAGTTTTCTGGCAGAGCTTCCTGGGAGCCTGTCTCTCTCATCCGCTGAACCCCAGCCCGCCTCACCTCAGCCGGCGGCAGCTGCGGCCCTTCTAGATGAAGCACTGCTCACCAAGAGCCCCGCCAACCTCTCTGAGGCCCTCTGCGCTGCTAATGTGGACTTTTCTCACTTACTAGGCTTTCTTCCACTCAATCTGCCTCCATGTAACCCACCTGGGGCCACAGGAGGCCTGGTCATGGGCTACTCGCAGGCTGAAGCACAGCCCCTGCTCACCACTTTGCAAGCTCAGCCTCAAGATTCCCCAGGAGCTGGGGGACCACTGAACTTCGGGCCTCTGCACTCCTTGCCTCCTGTCTTCACTTCTGGCCTGAGTACTACCACCCTGCCTCGTTTCCACCAAGCATTCCAGTAGCCCCCACAGAGGTCCTTAACTCAGTCTTTGGTCTATCACAGAGCCTGAGTACCCTCCCTGTCCACCTCCCTGACAAAGGCAGCTGAGCTTTCAGAGCTGGGTTCAAAAAGCAAAAATTCCAGTGTCTGTATGGAGCACTTGGTTTGAGGGTTTGGGCTCCAGGATTGATTCCAGGGGGAGCCTTGAGCCTCAGCGCTGTGGAAGATCTATCATAGGACTTTCAGGTATTTTTACTTCTTTTTTTTTTTTTTAAATCTGAATTGGGAGCCACACTTAGCCTTCTCCTTCTCCAAAGTATCAGAACCTCCTCTTTGAAGGAGGGGGAGGCCTCTTGGAGACGCAGAGGGTTCACCTTGGATGACCTCAAGAGAAATCGCAGAAGAAGCCTGTTGTCTGTCCTAGCCTTCAGGAACCCACAGCATAGTTGGTCAGGCCCTGCTGTGGAAGGTCACTTGGCTCCATCACCTGCTTCCGAGCAGCAAAAAGGAGAGAAGGCTTCTATTCTTCCCGACCATCCCCATCCCCGCTCTACCAACAGCTCTGTTTTCAGTCAGTGTTGTCCAGCAACGGTACCGTTTACACATTCGTCTCAGACACACCATTTCACCTCCCTTGCCATGTTGTTAGCCTTAGAGTGATTGCATTGAACACTGTTTACACACCGTGAATCCATTCCCACCAGTCCATTTCAGTTGGCACCAGCCAGAACCACTTGGTACCTGGTGTTAACTGGAGCCCTGTTTACAAGGCGGAGTCGGGTCTTGCTGACTTCTCTTCACTTGAGGTCACATTTTTCCCCCGTGGGGAAATAAACTGACTTTTGGACTGCTTCAGTTTCTGCCATCTTCATGACTGCATCTGTTCCTGCCTTTGTTGGCAGTGTCCACAGGAGACAGGCAAGAAGATTGGAGCAGCTTTCTCACAGGTCTGTTTTCTCCAAGTCCATCATGACCCCCTCATCACTCTTGAACTGGAGAGGGGAAGAAATGAAAGGCATGCCCATATTGCTCACCTCCCATTCCTTAACTCCCACTCAGAATATTATGAGCTGTTGTTATTTGTCTTGGAAGGAGGGACTCTGGGTTTTAGGCTGGTGGGAACAGCAGAGAGGGAAGGAGCCCCTCATTTGTCTCCGTCCTGCCTGCCCCTTTTTCATGAAGTTGTGGAATTATTAGCAGGTGTTTTCAGAAATCTAGGACTGGGCAGATAGTTGAGTCCTAATCAATCTAATCATTGTTGTCTCCATACCAAAAATTTTCTTATCCACAGTGTCCCTTCATCTCCTTCACTTTGCAGTCCTTGTGGACATGGCCACTGTGCATAGGCTTCTAAGAACTTCTACCTTCTCATGATTCCCCTCAGTTTTGACTCTACTATCTAACAGCATTTTTTGCAAGAAGTGATTAGTTCTCTTGACTTATAGGGCTCCATGGCACAGTGTAGCCCTTACCCAGAACCCAGCCAGACCCCAAAGCCTGCTTCATCTCAGTTCCGAATGGGCTCTTCCCACGCATGGAAGGAGGCAGCTCAGGGACCACTACTGTGGGACCCTCCTGAGATACCTCCTCTGTGATTCAGAAACACACTTCTACCTCTTTACTGTTAACTTGTACAGATGCATCCAGCAGTTTCTGGGCACTTCTGTCAGTGGTGCCTCATGCTGGCCTCTCCACTAGGGTTTTAGGACAAACTACCTAGGAACTGCCTCACCCACCCTCTTACCAGGCCTCCCATCTCCCGCTGTCTGTAGACTCATTTCCATGTATCGTCAGGAATTGAGCAGGTCAAGACCTAGGCTTCTGCTTTAGTGCAAGCATCCTTATTTGAGGTGAAAGCCTTAAGAATTAGCTCCCTGGCCCTTGATTGGAGGCAATGCAGAGTAAATACTTAACTGTTTTGATTTAGGCAAGGTAGCTTGGGATATTTTTTCAAAAGCAAAACCAGATATAAAAATGTCTGGCAAGGTTAACATCAGTCTAGATGATTTGCTTCTAAATATTAGTTTCATTGAGTCCCAGGGACTAATTAAGTTTGTTTTTAAAAAAGTGTAAAACTGTCTACCTTGGTACACAGCCACCTCCTGCATGCTGTGCATGTTTTTGGGACGCGTATTATAGGAAATGGTAAGTGAGAATCTAAGCAGGACTTGCTGCTGCCATTCTCATATCTGGTCTTCAGTAGACCCAGCAACCCTCTCCCCTTGCCTGCTGTCTTCCCTGCACCCTGTTTCTAGCGGCAGATGGGCTCTTGGCCACAGAATATAAAGTCCTGGGCTGTTAGAGGAGTCTTCTCTGCCTGCCTTTTTCCTGTCCCTTTCTTGAACTCTTGCCCCTGCGGGGATGCTTTGCAATTCATAGGACAGGCAGAACAGCTATTTAAAATCTTGTAACTGGGGCCTTGTCCCTGTCTCTTGTCTTCCCCTGCCATCCTTCATTCCCATCTCCCTCTTCCTTCCTGCCTCTCTTTTCCTCTTCTCAGTGCTCTCACCATCATGAGGAATTTTCCTGTCACTGTGAACTTTGCTGGTGCAGAGGAACATGATCTGCCTTCACCTTTTATGGACCATAGCCACCCTGCTGTTTTCTTAAGCCTCTCTCTGTTCCAACCCCCCAAAAGCCTCCCCACCTTTTCTGGGGGAGGCCAGGCTATTAAAAGGACAAGAATAGCTTTATCCTATACTCCAGTACCCAGATATGCTTCAATATCCCTACTGAAGCCACAGAGCCTGAGGGACACCTGACAGGACAGGAGCCATGATATGTGGAACAGACCAAGGACCAGGAAAGGGGTGATGTTTCTTTTCTGTACCCCTGGCCTAGCTTCTGTCGGCAGTGAGCTGACCTGTACAGAGGCAGGCACCTCCCACCCTGCACAGTAGCTGTTCAGGGCCAAGTACAGTCCTGGGCCCAGGGGCTGGCGTCCCTAGGTGTTAGCTCAAAGGATTTCTGCCCTATCTCAAAGAGGTGGAGGCAGGGAAGGTGCACCGATGAGGCCCCCACCTACTTCTTACAAATGGCATTTGTTGATGGAAATCTGAGAAGCAGGTATGATTATTTTTTTGCTCATAGATATTGTCCTAAGTTGAAATTTTCCCATCCCTAGTATCCCTTAAATCTCCCCCCACCTCTTATTGGTAGCTGTTTTTTCCACCCTTCCTCAATCTCCCCTCATCTAGGAGCTGTTTTTAAGCACGATTTTTTAAAACAGGTAATATTGTACAGGATCAATATTTTGCTTTTTAACAAGGATATTTATGTAATAAGAATCTTTGCCTTAGGCAGGTGTTGGCCAGAAAAGTCCAGATTCCTCTGGGACCCCCATCCTGGCCTCTCCTGGAACTCTGAACCTGCTGTGGAAGGAATTGGCCATGATCTTCACTACTGGAGAGCAGGGCCTGTGGTGAAGGAAAGGGGTGTTCACTGTGATAACCTAGTGCCTCCGAGGGGTGTGGAAGCGTCTCAGTCCAGTTGCTTCTGGTTCCAGCTGACTCCCCATCCCCTCCCCTTTCCACCTCTGCGTATCCAGCACTAGAATGAATACCTGAACACCACTTCTCACGCTCTTTCCTCCCTCCGAGTGGCTGAGGCTGAGGCCACTTTTGAAATGCCAGATTATTTAAAGAGAGAAAAATACAAAACAAAAATCTTCTAGCACTTTGTAAACACAGTGAATAACCTCTTGGAGTATTTTTGGCTTTATATAAAACAAGGTTTTTAATTGTAAAATAAGTGCCATTAGAAAATGCACAGGGCGTTATCTTTGTTAAGGTAGATTTTTTCAATGTTTTACAGAATTACATTTTCAAAAAAAGTTTTATAATGAAGTTGTTTATTAAAAACTTCTGAATGATGTGTTTGGCAGTTGTGAACCTGTCTGGGAAAGGGTTGGAGCAAGCCTGGAATTGGGAAGAACTGAAATCAATAAATAGCATCCAAGGGTAATGACTGTGAGTAGTGCAAACAGAAATAACTGCTCATGTTAGCATACACTTTGTTCTTGGCAATGAGAGATCTTAATTGGATGTCTTTGGTAAGTATTATGTGTCATTCTGTCAGTTATTCTCAAGTGCAGGAGTCAGAAAACCAGAATCAGATTGGCTTTAAACGGTGAAGTTTCATGTAATTGAAAATGCCAGATAGAGTGTGATCTTCAGGTTGGGTTTGATCCAGAAGGCTCAAATATAGTTGGGCTCAGCATTCCTTTTTCTTTCTGCCCTGTCTTGGGTAGTTGTGACTTCCATCCTTATGCCCTACCTAGGTTCTTCCTTTGAGGAAGAGTAGAATGCTGCCATAATTCTAGACTTGTCATTTACACAGTGCTGACAAATAGAACCTTTTTTTAGGAGAGGAGTGCTTTTATTCACAAAAGTCCCAGGAAGCATCCTCTTTAATAATAAGTTAGCATTTATGGTGTTCTGCACCCTCCTAAACCAGTTGTCAGTGACAAGGGGAAGAGCGGTTTCTCAGTGTGAACTTGGGGTACTGTTAGGGTGAGAAATGAATGCTAATTCTTCAAAAAAAGATAAATGTCTACAATAGTCACCCACTACCCAGGATGTGCAGCTGGTAACAAAGTGAGGGTCTGGCCTTACCCATATCTGCCCAGCCACTGGGTTTAGGCAGACAAGAGGATGACATGGCTTTGTCCGACTTCATTCCTTGCCAGTCTCTTGACGGATAGTTGTCCCCATTCTGGGCCTCACTTATGCTGAGATGCTTCCATAATGGGCTAATGTTTCTGTAGTCTGGATCCAGGGTCCATGCCAAGTAGTATAAGTCGCTTGCAGTTAGCCCAAGAACTCATGAGGACATATATAAATATCAATATGCCAATGTTTGTACAAGGGCAATGGGCTGAACCTTCATCTCTGGCTTTCTTCTTGGCAAATGTTCACTGTCCATCCTTGTGGGTGAGAACCCCAGCTAGAACCTAAAGGAAATTCACCTTGCTCTCTGGATGCTACAAACCCCAGGACAAGCCTTAGGGACCCAGACAAAGAACTATTGTGTTCTTTGGGCAGAAGAGGCTGAAGGCTTTGTGGAGATGACTGGCTTCCAGAGGTGAGGGTATGAGGTATACTGTTCTCCACAGACCACACGTTTGGGGTTGAGACCACATCTGCAGGATCATGGATTGCAGGGGCTGGCCCATCCAGGCTTTTTGTCGACATGAGTATGGACTCTGCACTTCAGCCAACCTCTGTGGCTTTACTGAGCAAAGGTCCACCCAGTGTCAGCCATCCAGCACCCCTGGAAACCAAGCAGATGCCTTTTCCTTGGTTTGCAGTGAGTGGTTCAAGACCTTTTCTTGCCTCTGAAGTATCTGCTCTGACTTTGTTTTGTCCTTTCTCCACATAAATATTTCAAGCACCTTCACGTGCCCAACAGTTACCATGACCTGAGGCTCTCAGTTTGTGGACGTTCCTTGCAAGGACACCTCTTGGGCTTTCTGCCTGTGCCTGAATACTTTAGCGCACGCAAAGCTGCAAGTGTCCTACTTGAATGAGAGCCTGGCAAGAGATAGTGCCTGGCGTGGTGGCTGTAATGAGAGGATCATGACTATGACTAGGGGTCGGGCTTGTACCCCGTGCCTGCTCCGATCTGCCTGTTGCTTGGTCCACCACCCCTGGAGTTCTTGCCACCTCCTCCATCTGCACCAGCTCTATTTTGCACTGCAGTCAAGAATCCACCCGGCAGCCCCCTCGCTTTCTGCCAGAACTCGCCTAGATCCTTAGTCTAGGCTCTCACCCCACCCCACCCCCAGCGAAGGGATCCTAGCGAGTCACCTACGGAAGGAAGGGGTGCGAGGGGCGGAGCGCGTGCCCCAAAGGAAGAGACCGCTCCCCTCTGCAGAGCCGCCCCTGTGCCAGGAGTCTGCAGCCTAGCGGTTAACCTTGAGCCCTTGCAGTGAGCGGCTCTCGCGGGCGGTAGCTTAGGAGGGGGCAGGGGACCTGGAAACCGCTGCGCCGGCTGACCTGCCCCGCGCAAGACCGGAGTGCGCGCCTGGCCCCCGACGCGGCAGAACGCGGCCATCTCGACCTGCAAGGGCCCCCGAGACCTCCCCACCAGTCCCAGGACGTCAGGAAGTGGCCTCCACGGCCACTGCCCGGAGCGTGGAAATTGGACCGGGCGGGAACGAGGCCCCAGAAACCTGAAGCGCAGGGCAGTGTGGGGCTCTGGCGGGAGCCGGTGGGAAGGTTAAGGAAGTGACGATTGAGGAGGCGCCATCTTCATGGAGGAGGCAGCGCCGGCCGTGGTGAAGCAACAGGCGGTGGAGAAGCAGCTGGAGGGGGAGAAGTTGGAGGTGTGTGTAGAGGGCCAGGAGGACCGGGTGCCTCTGCACCTTGAGGGCCTAATTGTGGGCCCACTGGAGGGCATTCATTGGCAGCTGGAAGCCATGAGTGACCAGACTGACAGGTCTAGTGTAGGTTTGGGAGGGTGCGCTGGCTGCACTTAGATCGTAGGAACTTCACCATCCAAAATACTCCGGGCTTTTGGGTCACTGCCTTCCTGAACCACCCGCAGCTCGGCAACCATGATCAGCCCCCAGATGAAGATGGGCTCTGCTACCTGATGAACTTGGTGAGGGAGCTCTGGCACACCAGGACAGGTTGCAAGTACAAGTTCCGCTTTTGGAGCAACCCCTACTTCCGAAACAAGGCGATGGTGAAGGAGGATGAATGTAGATCCTCAGGCCCTGGTGGTGTCAGTTGCAACTATCAGATGGCACAGGGCTAGGAACCCCTGCCGTGATACAGCAGAACCTCAACACAGTCTGAAGCTTCTTATACTAGTTTTTATAGCACAGCTTCCCAGAGACTGCAGGGTTGCCCAGATCATTAAAGATGACCTGTGGCCAAACCTCCTTCAGTACTACTTACTGGGGTGTAGGGCCTCGAACCAGGTGAGGCTTAGGAAGGGGTCCCACAAAGGCCTCTCCTAGGCCCTACAGGTTCCATTCTGGCTAAGGTCCTGCCCTGGGATATGGCACCTACATAAGACTCCTTTCTGCTTCCTGTGGACCCGAGCTTAGTCCAGCAATGGGCACTCTGCTATTTGCCTTCTCTTTTGTGCCCTTTGGCTCCTTGCGATGTTCAGTGCACTCAGATAAGATTGTGGCTTACGTGACCAATGTGTTGTTTCCATGTGAACTTAATGCTATCCCATGTCAGCATCACATGTCTGTCACACACTATTGTATTTAGAACAGGCACCCAATTTTGTGCACTTGTACTGTCATTATCGTCACGGCCCGGACCTATCTGTGACTTAGCCTTCCCGCCCATGCATCTGGGCAGGTGCTCAAGGCAGGGCAAAGATGGGATCCCTTCCAGCAGTTCACTTTCCTGAGCTCTGTTGCTAGACACACAGGATCCAGTCCCTTTGCCGTTTCCTCCTGTCTGTTTTTGGGCTTCAGGTTGTAGGTGATGGAGGGGGCTTCTGGCCATGTGGGCTGTCTATACTGGCCCAGATATTATACTGTTTGTCATTAAAGTGTCAGTTCAGAAACAAAATAACTGCAAAAATAAGGGTTTTGCAGATATCGAAGGAGTTAGACTTTCCTGAATTCACCTCTATCTCCAGAGGGTGAGAGCTTGTCTATAGGCTGTCAGCAGTCTTTGCCCCCTTTGCTCCTTTGCCCTGCCCCCTTTAGCAAGGCCTAGAATCTTCAAAGTGGGGGACAGTGCAAGGCTACTGAAGAGACACCAGGAAATCCCCAAGGGTTGGATAGTTAATCATTTCATTTTATGCTGTGTTCTTTTGGAGGAACTTTAGCCCTAACTGTTCTCCCTCCTCCAGGTCTACACTACTTGCCCCCGTGGATTGTGCGTTCTTGTAGATACAAGAGCTTAACTGCCCCTCTCTCTCTTAAGTCCCTCCCAAGTCCTGCTTTGGGCCCATAGGGCTGTCTATGTCCATTTCACTTCAGGAGAAGCCCCGTGGATTGTGCGTTCTTGTAGATACAAGAGCTTAACTGCCCCTCTCTCTCTAAGTCCCTCCCAAGTCCTGCTTTGGGCCCATAGGGCTGTCTATGTCCATTTCACTTCAGGAGAGGGATGGTGGTGACCCTACCCAAGCCCCTTCCCATGTAAGGCCTTGTCTTCTGCTCCCTGGGTCCTGGGACATAAAAGAGTGGGGAGGGTATGCAGGAGCTGGTGCTAACTGGGAAGGCAGGAGTGGCTAAGGGTCTGTGGGATGGAGGAAAGAGAACCCCCTGATTTTTGCTCACTTTTGAAACCAATGTTTTATAAATTAGGATAAAATAACACTGTGACTTTAGGGTTTTCTTATATTCAGGTATGTCCTTGTGTGGATGGAAACTTAATGCTTTATGCTTTTTATTTTGCTACTTTCAAGTAAGACCCTATGTATCCCCTTCTCTGAGCCCACTGAGAAGTTGAGCTATACAGATATAGACCTGCTTATTGCTAAGCATGTTATAAACCTGCCAGTGTAATTATTCTGTGCCACATGGAAACATATGAGACCACTCACGAGTGTTATCGTTATCACAGCCTGATACTATAACCTCCCTTAGAAATAATGAATAAGGTGGTTTTGTAGGACTTAGCACTAGAAGTTGCCACCATGTTCCCTGAGAATAACCTCCAGAAAGAAATCTGCAGTTGACGCAGTGGCCACGTTGTAATTGACATCAGTGTAATGACACTGTTCTTCTAAACGGAAATATTCACAGGGTGGCTTTGTCCAATCAGAAGAGGATTTGTAGCACTTTTGTCTTCTATATGAAAGATGGAAAAATAAAAACCTTTTGGTCTAGGGAAAAAAGTAACTTAAATCATATTGCTCTCCATCCATACCTTATATTGGTAAACAAGCGAGAAATAAATGGTCATCTGAATTCTTTACTACAGTTAACAAAGCCCTGCCTTCTCGAGTCCTTGTCCACATACCCTCTCCTGTGTTTGCTCTCTCTGCTCCCCACACACTGGCCTCTCTGTTGCTCCCTGAGTGGATGAAGCATATCCCTTCCTGCCACCCACAGGACAAAGCCTTGTAGTTTGTGCATTCTCTCCCCTCTCTGGAATTTTCCTCTTGCAGATGCTCATATCTTTAGCTTCCTCAAATCGTTCTGGCCTCAAATGCCATTTCTTCAGAGGTTTCCCTGTCTGGCTCTCATGATTTTCACTTTATCATATTTAACTCTGAAATGAACTTTTCTTTTCTCCCTTGCACATGAGTCAGGAGAACAGGGGTATCTACTGCTTTGCCCTGCACGGCTTGGTGTCCAACATCTCGGAATCACCTACATGAGTGAATGATTAATCCAAATGTGTTGGAATGCTGGGTGAGGCTCTGACAAGATGAAAAACCAAGATGGTTTCTGCCCAAAGGATTTCAGTTAGGGTAAGGGTGGGGGTGAGGAGGGGTTACTGGATAATTTGTCATCTAGCTGCAACACATCTGGAAGTGAAATGGGTTGCTTCTAGTAATTGCACCAGAACAAGAGGCCAGACTGGCAATGTTAACAGTCAGAACCCGACTAAGTCCAGCTTGGCTGTCATTCACCTCAAGTGTGTGTGATGTGAGATCAGAGGGTTGACACTTCTCTGATCTTGGGACAGTAGAGCTGGCCTTTGAGAAGTGGATACAAGCTTAGAAAGTTAGGGTTGAAGGGAATTCCCGGCAGAGGGAACAGCACGAACAAAGGTATTGGAGAGTGGAGATGTACTACGTGTTCAGGGCTCAGCGTGACATGTGGCTGCTTGGGAGAGGCGAGCCTGGATGGGTACGTCGATGCCACCTAAAAACAAGAACTCGGAATGCCAGGTCAAAGCTCTATCCTGTGGACAGCAGGGAGAAGTAGGTATCAGGTGTGATTCAAAGGTGAGACTGTTTTCCAATGGTAAATGCCATGTTGTATACCTAAAATGTAACAATAAAATCAATTTTTTTAAAAAAGGTAAGACTGTCTCACAGTGCAGCTACAGGAGTCTGCAGCTCCAGATCTCATGTCTTCACTTTGAACCGTGTCCACCCCAATATGCTGCTGTTCTTCCAGTAAACCCTCCCAGTTACTCCAGCCCAAAATAATTTCTGCCACTTCCCAAGTACACCTTAAAATCAGAATTTTGGAACTGGAGCCTGGCGGGGCTACAACCTTTGGATTTCTCTTTTGTGCAAGCACCTGCCTCTGACACTCCCAGGGAAATCAGCCTACACTTGCAGGCATCCTGGTGATCCTGAAAATTCGTGTCCCGTGTGGTTTTCTGGTTTGTACCTGGTGAACGGCAGATGCACTTGGGCTCTCCTACCCCGCATCTGGGCCCAGCTGTATCCTCTATGCCCTCAGCTTGTAGACAGACAGTGGTCTTTAATAAAACAAGGGCTTTGTGCCATATGGTCAGGGGCATCTTCCCCTTATCTGTAGCAACTGCATAACCCTCCACCTTTCTGGGATATGAGTCTCATTTTCAGAATCCAGTTTTGTTTACTGACTCATTCATGCCCTGAGTTACTAGTGTTTATCCACTCCTCTCTACTGGGCACTAGGGCATGAGATGGCTCAGCTTGAGGCTGAAAAACAGTGATAATGATCACCATTGTTTAATGTGCACCTATTATGTACTGAGGGCTTGCATGCATACAGTGGCTACAGCAACTCTCCAAACCTGAGTCAGGCCATGTCTTACTCCAGTCTCACACAAGAAAAGCCAACAAGCTCTGCACATTCTGTAAAGGTCTCATGATCCAATCTCTGGTCACCTCTCTTGGATGCTCTCTAGTTACCCCGGCCTCTTGCTTCCTTTACCCTCTTTGCCTAGAACCTTCACCAGATTATCTGTATGACTGGCTCCTTGCTTCCTAAGGCTTCTTGGCTCAAATGTACCTTGTAATATTTGAAAAAGAATTTTTACCTCTTCAAGGAAGCCTTTGCTAACTTCTTTCTAGAAATCATCCTGTAACTCTCCCTGTTCTGATTTGGATTTTAAGCACTTCACTATTATGCTAATTTTTTTTTTTTTTTTTTTTTTTTTTTTTTTGGTACCGGGGATTGAACTTGGGACCTTTTGCTTTCGAGGCAGGCAGCAGAACCACTGAGCCAAATCCCCCAGCCCTATGCTGAATATTCATTTATGTCTTTTTCTCTTTACTGGTTGCTGTTTCACTCACGGCTCAATCCCCTTATCTAGAATCAGGCTCGGCACAGTTGGGAACTCAGTAACTGTAGAATCAATGAATGCTCCATATCATTTTTTTTTTTTTTTTTTTT
>NW_022900934.1:26141130-26163728 GCF_012274545.1 Fukomys damarensis
TTTTTTTTTTAAAGTAAGAAGCAAGCTTTATTTATTTACAAGAAAAAAAGAAAAAAAAGTTGGGGGCAACGGGAATAGTTTTACAGAAAAGTACTATAATGGTAACTCCCTTTGGTAAAGAGTATAATAAATGTACATCTCTTCATAGGTACTAAATCTGAAGCCACATAGTACCATGGTACAGAAGAAGCCAGAGCAGTTTTACTAGCACATTAAAGCATATTTCTTTTAATAAAAAATTGACAGTATGTACATTATTTACAAAAAAAGTGTGTGTGCACATGTGTCAGTGTAAAGCTGGTGGATGGCACTAGGGAAACTAGTAAGGCAGCAGGTACAAAACAGTTCCATGGCTAACTAATGCTCCTCATCTTTGAGGTACAGGAGGGTCTTTCAGGTGGGCAAGGGGGAGACAGGCCATCCTGGCAGTGTGCACAACAGTATAGGAGCCTGCTGAAGACTTCCGGGGATCGACTGTCTCTAGGGATGGTACCATCCAAGGAAGTCTGGAGGACAGGACAGTAATGGGCCCATTCTCTGTCCCTGCTGCAGAGGTGGCTCAGCTTACACAAGCTCCAAAAACAGAGGAAGGAGGCTGGGGAGGACAGCAAACGTAAGCTTTGGATCCCAGGGTTTTCACTCACCTCATTTCAGGCAGCTGCCCTGTCCTGGTGAACTAGAAAAGAACTTTGGACGTTATTTTCAATCTGAGAAAAATCTGTCCTGGAACTGGCAATTACTTGTAATCTTCAATCGCCTTGATTATAGCTCAGGGGACTTTGGTATTTTCCTCCAAGGACACTATTTCAGCAAAAAATTAAAGGAAGTCTCTGGTGTCTGCTTGCCCTTGCTCAGCAGAACTAAATCTTGACTTGAATGGGTAGACTCTAAGGCCCCACTCAAAGCTGACTCGACTCTCCTTTGTAGGGCTGTGGTGTAACAGGTGCTGGCTGCAAGGCAGGCGGGCCTGTGGCAACTGCTGCCTACTCTCAATGATTTCCCACTGTGGCCCTGATCATGTCATCTCACTGCCCTCAGCCTGTTTTCTTGTCCAGAGGAGAAATTTGGAATCCTCGCAGAAGGAAAAGGTCAGGTCAGAGATTCTCCCCTTCCGTACTCCTCCAGCATTCCAGGCATTCCAGGTGGCCAGCTCAGTGACAGCGCTTTTGGTTGCATCTAACAAAAACTGACTTTCATTGACTTAAGCAACCAATTTTTTTTTCTTACATAAATATCCAGAGGTGAGATGGGCTTTGGGGCTGTTTGGTTCATCAGCTCCACGGTATCTTCAAGGTCTTGAACCTTCTTCTCTGATGTCAACCTTCATATTGATTTCATTCTCAGCTTGGTGCCAAGACGGAGGCAGCAGCTCCAAAACTCACACAGAGATATGGCAATTACTGTGACTCCCCTTAAAAAGAAGACACCTTTCCCACAAGTCACTCCATTTCCCGGTCCTGTAATACACTGGCTAGAAATGGCACGTGCCTACTCTTGAATCAATTATTGGCGAGAGGAAAGAAGATACTATGACTTGTTGAACCAACGTTGAGGTGGGCAAAGTGGCTGTCTGCTCTCAACGTGAAGGGAACATCTATGTTTATCTCTAGGAATTCCTAGTCATTCCAGATGGCACTTTTACACTGTGATGGCCCTCAAGGTAACAGGGTACTGACCAACACAGGTTCAATCACAGGTGTCTGTCCCTAAAAATTGCCTTAAGTTAAGCTGAGTCACCACCAGACTTAAGATTCCTAGGAGGGAGTCCCTTTGATGGGTGAGGAGAGAGTGACTGAGCAGCTACTGCACCAGGGGCTCTCACTGAACTCAGTCTTGTGCAGAAACGTGGCCTCAGGTGAAAAGGCAGCGGTAGAGAGTTCTCTTTCTAGCTAGTAGGGAGAACAGGGATCAGGTTTACCTGCTCACCTGAGGTCAACAAAAAGGAAAAACTAAACATATGAAGCCACAGTTTTCAAGGCTCAGGACATTGACTAGCATAAGACAAAGATTACGGACAGATGAAGATGAGCCCTGTGACTTCCCCTTTGAGGGTTTCAGGCTGCACTGAATAGAGCTAGTGAACACCATGAGATGAGTGGACAGGTAAGAGGTAGGAGACTAAAGCGAAGTTCACAGGCCCAAGTCCCAGAAAGAATGCTACATGTGCAGAGGATCCCCCAATATGCAGCAGAATACTTATCAGTGCCTGAGTGTGCAGAAACTACCCGATGGGATAAGGAACAATGAGGAAGAGAGGAGACAGTGCCTGCTGCTCACGGGCGGTTCTGTTCCCATCAGCCATGCATGGGGTAGTGGGGAGAAAACCAGGAAGTTCTTGCCATACCACTGAATAGCACTGGTCAGGATCTGGGGGGAAAAAGTCTTGTGCATAAGACATGATAGGATTAAGCTATTTCCAAGTAATTTAACTGCTCCAAACAAACCTCAAAAGGATTTACTGGATTATAAATATACCTGTACACTTAATAAGGTAAAATTCATAATGTCTGGCATCCAAAGATGATCAGGCTTATAAAGTGGCAGGTAAAAGAGTCTGTAATGAGGAAAATAAGCAATCAAAGCTGACACACAATTGGACTAAATATTAAAGATTTTCTAATTTTATTCCATAATTCAAAAGTTAAAGTAGGCCCTCACATACATGGTCAAAGCTTTGATTGATAAATTGATTGAGACAAGGTCTCAAGGTCTTGTAGTTAAGACTGGGTTTGAACTATGTAACCCAGACTGGACTTGAACTCTAGGTGATTTTCCTGCCCCAGCCTCGGAAGTGCTGAGATTACAGATGTGTGCCACCATGCTTGGCTTTGGATTTTTAAACAAATGGTGTTGGGAGAACTGCAGAAAAATGAATTTGGGTTTCTGGAGCTCCTTCCAGGCCCATGCCATTGCTATCTAACACCAGTGCCACCCCTAGCTTGATCTTCTGCTTGAGCAGGGTAAGAAGCCTGTATACTGTATCTTGTGTGGGTACTGCTGGCAAATCCATCAGCGATAAAGCACCTGGCAAGCAACTGGAATGAATGCGCCCCCTAATGGAGGGGTGAAGAAACTTTTTAGGCCCAGGCCTGGTACTGTGGCACTTGCAAAATCTGACACCTCTAGAGGTCCACTGAGCTGATTAGTATGCTCCCCTTCCACAGCTGGTGTGAGAAATTGCTCAGGACTTTGAAGCAGACCTGTGCTTCCCAAGTGCAGCTACTGGTGTTTGGCAGGAGACAAATGAGGCTTATCTGGCTGGCATTTTGAGTGTGTGTGTGTGTGTGTGTGTGTGTGTGTGTGTGTGTGTGCGTGCGCACGTGCGCGCCAAGGATTGAACTCAGGACCTTGCGCTTGTGAGGCAGGCGACAGAACCACTGAGCTAAATCCCTGGCTCTAGCTGGCATTTTTTCAACAGGGTTTTGCTAAATTGACAGGGGTGGCTTTGAACTCCCAATTTTCCTGCCTCAGCTTCATGAGTCCTGGGATTACAGGCATGCACCACTGTGCTCGGCTTGGTTGGCCTTTTTGCAGACACCTGTGTGTTATGCAAGCCAAATGTATAACAATTATACCAAAAGACATCCAACTAGCATACCTACATATATGGCAAATGTACTTAAGAATCCACTGTTTTTGATCCCCAGTACCAACTAAACAAGAAAAAAAAAAATCCATTTTGATGGGAAGCATTTCATTGTAAGAAAAAAAATGTTCCATTTTCCTGTAACTGATATTTCTGAATACTAGATTTTCCCCTCCCATGGTGTCAAAATGTACCTAAGTGGGTCAGAGATGTAGCTCAGTGGTGCTGCTGCCTACCTTGCAAATGCAAGGTCCTGAGTTTGATCCCCAGTACCAGAAAAATCCCAAACCAAACCAAAACAAAAAATGTACCTAGAGCTGGGGATTTAGCTCAGTGGTTCTGTCACCTGCCTCGCAAGCATAGGACCTGAGTTCGATCCTCAGTACCAAACAAACTAAATATTTTTTAAAAATGTATCTAAGTATATGGTTGGGAGTAAAAAATGGTAGAAATTGGTATTGGTAGATTTTTCCATTTTTTAAAACTTAATTTTATTTGTACATTTTAGGTATAAAATATGACATCCATCACTGGAAACTTGTACCTTTATATAACCTGTCTTATTTATTTTTTCCCCCATTCCCTTCTTTTTTCTTTTTCTTTGGTACTGGGGATCAAACTTGGGTCCTTGTGTTTGCGAAGCAGGTCCTGGAACCACTGAGCTAAATCCTTGGCCCTCTTTTTTCTTTTTGGGGGATACCAGGGATCAAACTCAGGACCTTGCACTTGTGCGGTAGGTGCGGCAGTGCCACAGAGCTAAATTCCCAGCCTAGTTTTTACATTTTCACATGTGTGAATTTTTTTGTTTTGTTTTTTGATACAGGGTCTAACCATGTCAAGACCAGGCTGGTCTTGACTCACTAGGTAGCCCAGGATGGTCTTGAACTCTCAGTGATCCTCTGGGCTTAGCTTCCCAAGTGCTGGGATTACAGGCTAAGTGTGTGAAGTTTTAATATACATACAGGGATATAAAATATTAATGCAAATAAAAATGTTTCAGTCAACAAGTTTTACTAGTTCAACTTTATAACAATTACAAATAAACCCATTAAAGTTTTCTGGATAATACTAGCATTTGTATATTCTTCTCTCCCTCTTTTTTTTTGTTCTGGGGATCAAACTCAGGACCTTGTCCTTGAGAGGCAGGCACAGTGCCTGAGTGGCTAGGAGTTACTATTTAATGGGCAGAGCTTCAATTTGGGATAAAGAGGAGCATGAGGAAGGAGGAGGAGGAAGAGAGCAGTAGTGGACCATTCGTGGTAGGACAGCTTCCCCTTGCCTAACATGGGTAATCAGAACCAATGAAGAGAACTAGAAAGGTGGGGGACAGAAAACATTTGAAGAAATAATATCCAAATATATTCCAGACTTAATGGAGATTATGAGAGATCCAAGAAGCTCAACAAATCCTAAGCACAAGAAACATGAAAAAATAAAAGCAAAACCAACCAACAAACAAACACTAGCCAGTCATGATGATGTATGCCTATAATCTCAGCATTCAGGAGGCTGTGGCAAGGGGATCTTGAGGTCAGCATGGACCACACAGTGAGTTCAAGACCAGCCTGAGCTATACTGTGAGACTCTGTCATAAACAAATAATCAAAACACCCAACCAAACATGCAGGCAACTCATAATCCAATGGTTTAAAACCAGTAACACATTGAAAACCTTAGGGTCAGTCAGACAGGAAGACTCGTTACATACAGAAGAAACAAAGACAATACCAAATTTTCTATTTCAAGCAATGCAAGTGAAATAACAGCTTCAAAGTACTAGGAAAGAAAAAAACGTGTCAACATAGAATTTTATTCTCAGCAAAAAATACCTTTCAAAGGCAAAATTGGGACATAGATATACAAAAGCTGAGAATTCATCACCAGCAGATCCCTACTACAGGAAATATTGTCACATGGAAAATATATACCAAATGAAAATCTGTATACAAAGGTTTGGAGATCACTGGAAATAGTAACTACTTGGGTACATATATAAGATTTTTCTTATTTTAAATTCTTGAAAGACAACTATGTAAAAATATTGATGGAGCTTATAAGACTTGTAAAAGTATGATCACCGTAATGTAAAGGCAGGGAAGAGAGACATGGAAGCATATTATTATAAGGTTTTAATACTATATATGAAATGCTATATTTCTTTTTCTTTTTTTCTGGTACTGGAGATTAAACATTGCACTTGTGAGGCAGGTGGCAGCACCACTGAGCTAAATTTTCCGCCCTGAAGTGCCCTCTCCCTCTCCCTATCCCTCTCCCTCCCCCTCCCTCTCTCTTCTCTCTAAGATTTTTTTTTTTGTATCGGAAATCAAATTTGGGACCTTGCACTTGCCAGGCAGGCAGCGGAATCACTGAGCTAAAAAACTCTCCGGCCAAAGTGCCGTATTTCTTGAAGGTAGACTGTGATTAAGTTAAAGATGTGTACTATAAACCCTAAAGCAACTACTAGAGTAATAAAATAAAAAAATTACAAGCCAATGGAAGAGATAAAAATGGAATCACAACACATATTGATTTACCCAAAAGCAAGCAGAAAAGGAATAACCAATGACAAGATTATACAGAAGCGGGTCAAAAAGTATGGCACTTAAGTTTTAAATCATTAAGGTAAAAGGCATATTGCACTAACCCCCTGAGAGGCCTCCCCCAAGCACAGGTATTCTATTGCCCTTCCTCACTTCCACCCACCAGGGATGAACTCAGGACATTCTGCTTTCGAGGCAGGTGCGGTGCCACTGGGCTAAATCCCTAGGCCTGTTCTTGCTACTCCCTGAAGCAGTTCTGAAGTTCTTTTGTCAAAGTCTTTAAGAGGTGTGGATCAAACACATGGAGAATGCTTGGTTGAGTGCCACCCCACAGAAAGACAGGATTGTGAAGACATTATGGTGTTTTCATCCACCTTATCCACTCGACTTGGTGCCATGTGGCTGCCGGCTCTTTCCTGAGGTCAAAATGACGGTAAAAACAAAATGTTTTATTTTTTGTATTCATTGTTTATTGGTACATTTTAGGTATACAAATATGATGACATTCATCACTGTGAATTTGTACGTTGGTTATTTTTCTCCCCATTCCCCTGCCCTCCCTTAAACCCCTCCTTACTTACGAAGATTTGTTTGTTTTTTCCTTTTCTCATATTTTTTCCTTCCCCCTACCCATCCCACTTCTCCTTTAGACCTTTTCTTCTTATTTCACATTATCTGTTATACAACTTGATCCTCATTTACTTTCAGTTTCTCACAGCAGAGAAACTATTCGGTATTTACATGTGTATCCTATTTATTTCACTAGAGCATGGCCTCAATGTGCATCCATTTAACTATTAATGTCTCTAGTTTCTCACTCTTTACGGCTGAGTAGTAACCCATGTTATAAAAACACCACATCTTTACCCAGTCATCAGTTGATGGGTATTTGGGCTGTTTCCAAGATTTAGCTATTACAAACTGTGCTGTTATAAACATGGGTGCACATATATCGCTGTGGTGAGATGCTTCTAATTCTTTCGGGAAGGTACCCAGTAGAGGCATAGGTGGGTCAAGTGGATCCTCTAATCCTAGATGTCTGAGGCATCTCCATACTGATTTCCAGTGGTTCTACTTCTACACTCCCACCTACAGTGCAGAAGGGCTCCTTTTTTCCCCACAGCCACACCAGCATTTGATATTGGTTGATTTCTTGATAGCAGCCATTCTTTCTGGAGTGAGGTGGAATCTCAGCGCTGTTTCCATCTGCATCTCTTGAATGACCAGTGATGTTGAACATTTTTTTCATGCTTATCTGCAATTTCTGTTTGTCTGAGAAATGTCTGTTCATTTCAGATGCCCATTTTTGTATTGAGTCTTTAAAATTTGGGAGGTCTGATTTTTTAAAGTTCTTTACATATTCTAGATAATAGCCCTTTGTCTGAGGAACAGCTGGCAAAAATTTTTTCCCACATTGTGGGTTGTCGCTTCACTATATTGGTGGTTTCTCTTGCTGTTCAGAAGTTTTGTTTTGTTTTTTGTTTTTTTATTTTGGTACCAAGGATTGAACTTGGGACTTTGCTTGCAAGGCAGGCGGCAGTACCACTGAGCTAAATCCCCAGCTCTAGAAGCTTTTTACTATGATGAGATCCCGGTTGTTGGTTCAAAAAATGTTTTGAATCAGTTCAGGACACTGAGGCAGCCACAACAGTACAATTAAAGACATTCACAAAAAGAACGTCTAGAACTACTTCAGAAAGTGGCAAGAACTATGGGATAAGTGTCCTTGAAATGATGGGTAGTATTTTGAGGGTGATTAATGATTATGTGTCTTTTACTATAAATTTTATTTAAATATACCATATTTTTAAAATTCACACCTCATAAGATTTAAACACAGCCAAATCATATTCATATTAAATATAAAGGATCTAATAACTCCAACTAAAAAGCAGAGATTGCAAGATTGAATAAGAGAAGACTGAGCTATATGTTGCCTATAAGAAATACACTAAACAGAAAAATGGAAATAGGTTAAAAGGATGGAAAAATATATATGTTAACATTAGTCAAAAGAAAATGTAATTTTAGTATCAAGTAGCTGTCTTCCTTTTTCCCCTTTTTTTGTGTGATAGGAATTGAACCCAAGGCTAGGCAAATGCTCTACCACTGAACCACCCTTTAGCACCCACCCCACTTTGAGACAGAATCTTGCTATGTGATTCAGATTGACCTTGAGCTCAGTACACAGCCTGGGCTAGCTTCAATCTCACGGTGATCTTCCTACCTCAGCCTCCCACAGTGCTGTGATTATAGTAAAGTAGATTTCAGAGCAAAGACTATTACCAGGAATAGTTATTCAAAGGCCTGTATGCATCTATCAGAACACATATTAACAAAAACAAAATTCCAAGGAAAAGCACACTATGTATAATCTTAGACATTTCAGTATTCTTGTCTCAATCATAGATAGAACAAGCAGGCAGAAAACTAGCCAGGTTATCAGAAACGTGAATAGTGCCACCAGACAACTTGATCTGGGTGAGACTTATATAACACTCTACCCAAGAATTTAGAATACCATTCTTGCCAAGTGTACATGAACTTTTACCAAGAAAGATCATATCTGGGGCCATAAAAGAAATTTCGATAAAGTCAAAAGGCTTCAAGTCACACAAAAATCTCTGCCAACAAAATAAAATTAGAAATGAGTAACAAAGATCCTTCAGCTGGGCATGGTGGCACACACCTATAATCCCAGCACTCAGAACTCTGAGACAGGATTGCCTGTCTCAAAAAGTGAGATTCTGTCTCAAAAAACCCCCTAAAACAACACAAAATAAAACGCCGAACAACTAAAAAAACCAACCAACCAACCAAACAAAAATAAAAGCAATCTAGGTATGGTAGTACACATCTGTAATGCTAACACTGGGAAGCTGAGGCAGGAGAACCGTAAATTCAAGCCCAATCTGGGCAATGTAGTGATTTAGGTAGACTCTGTCTCAAAATAAAGAAACAGGGCTGGGGAAAACACACACACACACATACACACACACACACATACACACACACACACACGGAAATTAGAAGGTAATTTCTGAACTGAATTACAATGAAACCACTTTTTGGGGTATTGCTACAAAACTTAAAAAGATTCAGAAGCTGGGTGCAGTGGCACACACCTGTGATGTGAGTATTTAGGAGGCTAAGAGGATCCTAATCCCAAGGTGGAGGCCAGCTTGAACTTGGACTAACTGCACAATAAGACTGCCTTAAAAAAAGAAATTCTAGGGCCAGGGATTTAGCTCAGTGGTTCTGCTGCTTGCCTTGCAAGTGAAATGACCTGAGTTTGATCCCCAGTAACAAAAGAAAAAGAAAAAGGGGGAAAAAAAGGAAGAAATTCTAGAGTTGGCGAGAGAGATATATATATATATGGCTCAGTGGTAGTGCACTTGCCTGGTATATGTGAGGCCTTGCATTTGATCCCTAGCACCAAACCAAACCAAACACCTCAATTTCCACTTACTCTTTTTTGGAGACAGGGTCTTGCTATGTAGCTCAGGCTGGCCTCAAACTCACCACAATCCTCCTGCTTCAGCCTCCTGAGTGCTGGGATTACAGGTGTACGTGCTATTTTCACCTTAAATTATTAGAAAGGAGCAAATTAAAGATAGGGATACTCACTCTCATCATTTAGCACTGTACTGGAAGTTGCAACCAGTACAATTAAGCAAGAAATAGAAGGTATCTAGGCTGGAAAGGACGTAAACCTTTTTATTCACATTCAACACGATCCCCTATGTAGAAAATGTGGAATCTACAAAAAAGCTGTTAGAAACTAAAGTGAGTTCAGCAAGGTTTTAGGATGCAAGATCAATGTTAAAAAAATCAATTGTATTTCTATATACTAGAAATGAAAAATCAGAAATAAAGACATACCATTTACAATAGTTCAAAAGTAATGAAATATTTAGGGATTGTCTGACAAAAGATGTGAAAAACTGGTGGCACAAGCCTATAATCCCAGCACTCTGGGAGACTGAGGCACAGGAGGGGCACAGGAGGATCACAAATTTGAGCCCAGCCTGGATAATTTAGAGAGACCCTATCTCAGAATAGAAGGGCTAGTGATGTGGGTGAGTGCAAAGGTTCTAGGTTAATGCTTAGTACTGAGGGTGAATAAAGATGTGAAAAATCTAGGCACTGAAGATATAAAATATTGATGAGAGAAAGTAAATGTGACTTAAATAAATGGAGAAGTATAATTTGCTCATGGGTTGGAAGATTTGACATTGTCATCAGTTTTTCTCAAAATTATCTATAGATTTGACACAATTCCAATAATTTTTTTTTCTGGTACCAGGGTTTGAACCCAGGACCTTGCACTTACCAGGAAGGCAGGGCGCCACTGAGGTACATCCCTGGCCTTCAGCAAGCTTTTTGTAGAAATCAACAAGATGATTTAAAGACTCATACAAAAGGCCTGAAATGGTTAAACCAACTCTGAAAACAAAATTATAGGGTAGCAGAAATTGATTTTAAGAATTATAAAGCTGTTGGGAGGCTGAGGCAGGAGGATTGCTATGAGTTCAAGACCAGCCTGGACTACATAGTGAGTTCCAGGTCCATCTCAACTACATAGTGAGACCCTGTTTCCAAAAAAAAAAAAAAAAAAAAAAAAAAAGAATTATAAAGCTGTAGTACTAAAAACCAGTATTAGCATACAAGTAAGCAAACATCAATGGAACAGAATAGAAATTCTAGAAATAAATTTACTCATATGTGGCTGATTTGTCAAAGGCACAAAGGCAAAAGGGAAAGGAAAACCAGCCTAGAAATAAGACTCTGTCTCAAAATAAAAAATAACAAAAGGAAAAAATATAACAAAAGGGCTGGGGTTGCAGTTCAGTGCAAAGTCCCTGGGGTCAATTCCCAGTACTACAAACAAACAAAGTGAAACAAACAACAAAAACACATAGAGAAAAAAATCTTTGCAAACAAAGCATTTGATAAATGACATATACACACAAAATGTAAAGAATTCTCAAAACTTAACCCAAATCATCGAATAAAAAGTGGACAAAATATTTCAACAGATACTTCACCAAAGATACGTGAATAATAAGCACACGAAAAGATGCTTGATATTATTTACTAGGGAAATATAAATTAAAATGATGTATATGATACATGATGTATATGATACATAATTTGATGCAAGCACCTTAGGATAGAGCTTGGTCATTTGGGTTAAACATACACTTACCTCAAGTTCCAGCTATTTCACTGCCCCCGCCTCCCGTAGTTGTAACATTATCTGTATAGCTAAAATGGGAAACTCAAATGTCTGGGAAAGGATAAGTGAATAAACAAACTCCACACAATGGAGTACTACTTCTAAATTAAAAAAAAAAAAAAAGAATGGATTAACTAAGCTGAATGAAAAGTCAGACCTCAAAGGCAAATAAGTATGACAGAAACCTGATGAGTGGCTGCTTTGGGTGGCGGAGGGTTGGAGGGGAATGAGAAAACCTGGCTATTTTCTCTACACTAATTTTGGTGATGGTTTCATGGGTGTGTCAACTTACCAAATTTCGCAGTTCATTTACATCAATAATATATAATTTTATACAAATAAAATATGTAAATATACCTTGAAAACAGTAGCTACAGAACAGTGGCTGAAAGAGGTTAGAGTCCAGCTGCTCCAGTTAGTCCATCACAGCTGCAGGGACACGCAACAGGTTACCTCAGCTGTTCTGCTATTAGACTAACACATTGCTGCTGGCTTGAGCTACTGGTGGCACATGCATGACTGTCCCATCAGGTGGCTTGTACTGCTGAATGGAACAGTCACGCATGTACCACCAGCGATTCAGAGTTGCCCAGAAGTGAGATATATGAATTACGACCCCATTGTCAATGTGTTAAATGGGCCAACACATGGAAAATGGAATAGGGTTTGGAACACAGAAAATATTCTAGAGAAAAGCAAGGCTGAGCTGGAGTGGGGTAAGGTCTTACAGTCAACTCTTTTTGTTTGCTTTGCCACTTTTCCATGGGAGACTGCCCGTTCTTTTCTTTTTCTCAACAGAGTCTTGCTATGGAGTTCAGGCTGGCCCAGAACTCAAGTAGCCCTGGCTGGCCTTGAACCCTCAGCGACCCTCCTACCTCAATCAACATCCCAAGTGCTGAGATCACAGGATGCGCCACCATGACTGGTTTAAGGTAGACTGCTTTTTGCTTATCACCCATTCTAGGTAACTTTTTTTTTTTGGTACTGGGGATTGAACTCGGGTCCTTGAGCTCGTGAGGCAGGCAGCAACACCACTGAGCGAAACCCCCAGCCTGAGTCTAGTAATTTTATTGGAGCTGAAATTCATAGTATCCAACACCCTTGAGAAAGTACTCTATTCCCCTGGATTACAATGATTGGCACAAGATATACAAAGAGCAATCCAATCTGGGCCAAAGACCTTTCTTGAGATTTCCATATTTAACAAATATACTGAAGTAGGGAAGAAGATGTGTTTTTCTCTCTCCCTGGGCAAACCAACTCGAAAATTTAGAGGCAGGCAATATGCCCTCTGCCATAGTTGAAAATGGAACAGAATTGAGTTGAGAGAGAAGCACAATGGAGCAAGCCCCAAGACTATCCTTTGAGCTCCCAGATCTAGCTAGACCTGAAGAAAAACCAAAGTTTTTGATGACTTATAACCAATTAATTCTATTTAGGACTCAGGTTAGTTTGACTTACATTTCTTTTTTGGTGCTGGGGAACAAATCCAAGGCCTTGTGTATGCTAAGTACAAGATCTACCACCAAGCTATATCCCCAACTACTTGATCTACATCCCCTTCCCTGCCCCTGCTCTTTTCTTCTCTCATCAACTTGCTTTGTTAGGTCTCTAACTCCTGGGCTGAAATGATTCTTTCATCTCAGCTTTGCCAGTCTTGGACCTACAAGCATGTATCAATCTATATTTCTTTTGCTTCAACTAAAGGAGTTACTCATGACAAAAGAGGGTGAAGTGAGTTGGCTGTAAAATATTGGAGCTGGGAGCCAAAGACAGGTCTCACTTTACCTCATGGCCATTTTCTGCTGTAGAATGAGAGGGGCATGTGCTTGTCATTCAGTATAGAGGGGGGCTGAGCAAACAGGAGAGGCTAGGGACTTGTACTAGGTAGTGAACAGCAGTGGCCTGAGGCCTGGCTAGAAAGCCTGGCAGGAGCTTCAAGGACAACTACTTAGCACAACCTACTTTGGGAAGCTGTCAGACCTCAGACCCCTAACCCTTAAATGTGATTTGAGACATAACAGGACAATGGCATTTTTATTTACAATTGGACCAAAAAAAGGCATACAAGCATTTTTTTAAATTAAAAATAATGATGATTTAAAAAGTCAGAAAAATTGACGATGTCTGAACCCTTTGTGGAGTCCATTTTCCCATTTCCCCTCAAAAAAGAATCCCTTAGGGGGAAAAAATTCAAGACTTGAATGAACAAAAGATTCCAATATTATTCTCTACTGCTTGGGTTCCCTCTTCTCAAACCTGATTCTTGGTAGACGCCTCCTGGTACTGTGGAGTCACTATGAGGCAAGATTCAGAAGCTCACCAATTTGATTGTTAGAGCTGGCAGGGGTGGGGCACGTGTGTGGGGTGTTCCTAGCATAACCAGCATCCTGAGCTTTGTCTAGTGGAGTCCCAAAAGGATCAGAGCAAGGACAAGAGGCTATCATTTAAATCCTAATCCCAGATGGACAAGACAGCCAAAGTCTGTGACTTGTACAGGTGGCCTGGGGCTGGAAAGACTGGGGCTCCGCCGAGGAGCCGGGCAGCCACATAAGCCTCCTCCTTCCAGCTTGGGGACACTGGGCTTCTTGCCTCTTCCTGGGAAATGGGGAAGGAATAATACAGCTTCCTTCTCTCAGGCAGTTCTCTGGGTGTCCCAAAATAACTCAGGTGGGAGGGGGGGGCATTGAGTCTGGCTAAAGTAAGTGAGCAGAAACACTGAGGCCAGGGGACATGAGGGAGAGAAAGGCTCTGACCAGCCAACTGAAGGAGCGGATGGTAAGTCTCCAGGCCTCCTTATTCTGCCCTTAAAGTGGAGTAGAAGGTCCACCACCAGCACTTTGGAAAGATTGGCAGCCCCTGAAGAGAGAACTGAGGAGCAGTCCCAAGTGGCCTTAGCCATTCCTTCTCAGACACAGACAGGCGGATGCTTGGCTCTGCAAATACTTGGCTTCAGGTCCAGGGTTTCTTGGCACAAGCACAGTTCACTGCAAGTCTATCCTCTTCCTCCTTGTTGGTAGGCAGACTTAGGCTGCTCTGATGGGGGAATTGCTGATGTCCTAGGGAAACTGCCCCAGTGCTTCCAGGGCTTTTTCCTTGTAGCCACCAAATCTTGGGCTTGCTCCTGGTGAAATGGTGGCTCATAGGCCCGGCTGAAAGCTCTGCCCTGGTAGCTTGGGAGGAGGCGATGTAAGAGAAGTGGATGGGGTAGGGTGAGAGGCTGCTTGGCACTGAGGGGATGTCCGGGCTAGAATGGTACAGTGTTGTAACATCCACGGGGAGCACAGATGGTGAGGCTCCGAACTGTCACTGGGCCCCAGCCTCTCCTCTTCTGGTTAGTTGTGGGGTGGCCAATAGCCCTGAGGAACTGAAGTGGAGACAGTGACCAAACCCAGTATCTTGGTAGAGCTATCCATCCTGGATCCATTTGTTAAAAAACTAAGGGAAAATACCCAAACCAAAATAAACCTGAACAGACAGGTCAGAGAGTTCCTGCTAAAGGGAACTTTTTTAGCACTGAAGGAAAAAACGACCCACAAAAAACTCAGCCCCCACAAAAACTGGAATAAGATGAAGAAAAATGTGAGATTTATCTACAGGCCCTCCCGTCCCCCCCACAGCCCTGGGATCCAGGAACACTGTGCCAGGAGTTACATTCCAAATGAGCAGGAGTTACTTTATTTTGCGTGCCTGCAGTTCCCCACGCAGGGTGGCTTCCTGTCCAAGGATGGAGTGGCCTAGCCACGGTCCACCCCAATCAGTCTATCTTCACGGCAGCATAGATCTTGCGGACAAACATGTAGGCTGCGTAGAAGCCAATGGTGCCTGTGAGCAGCCAGAAGGACAGGACCATGAGGGCTGTGTAGCCAAAGTAGAGGAGAGAGGGGATGAATTCGACGATGTCCAGCTGGGGTGACAGTGGGGAGAGAAGAGAGGGATGGACGCTTAGTACCAGGTGGCCGTGACAAACTGCCCAACTCCCACCCATGTAATCGTAAAACTGCCACCTGCTAGGCACAGGGGCTCACAGCCATAGCCAGCCTTTATCTCTTCCAGGGCCTGTGTACTGCCTTGGATGCTCACAACCTCAGGACCAGAATGCTATAAGCAGGAATGACCACAGTGGGGACATTCCCTGGTCCTCCAGTCCCTAGAATAGAACAGCAACACTGTTGGACAGCAGAAGGTACAGTGAGGAGAGGTGCCCAAAGTTCTGACCCGAAGGACCCGAGAGTCACCATCAGGAAACATTCCTTTCTCAAGAATGCCTGTCACTTTTGTTAACATCTCATGGTGACTTTTATCTTGGAACATGTCAGATTCCCTTGTGATTTGGATTCCTTTGTGATACACGGGATCTGTACTATGATGGTGTTTGCTGGGACAAATGGAGCTAATTTGAAATTCTGGTACCAAGGTGTACCCAGTGCACCAGGGCCCATGGGTAGATATGTGGTCACAAAGTGCCAGGAGCTCAGAAGAAAGTAATAAAGAAAAAGAAATAAAGAAAGCAGCACAGGTCACTACTTGAGACTCTTTCCTAAGACTGAGAGGTAAAGGTGCTATTTTCAGACTCAACCTCCCATCTCTCCTACAAGCCATCTTGTGAGTACTGAAGGGGTGATGGCACTAGGGAGGAAGGAGCAAGACAATGGTCAAACCAGGAAAGGGATGAGCAAAAACAATGCCGGAGGAGCCCTGTGAGCTCATGTAGCCAAGGCCCTCATCTTACACTGGGGCTGGAGGAAGAGGTTTTTAGATGAGTAAGCAAGTTGGGGTACAAGGTGGGATGGGAGCCTTTGATGAGGCCTGTAATTTTTATTTGCCCGACACTATTTCCTGTCTTCTTCTTCAAGTGTTTTGAGGAATATATTGGCTAGTTTGTGTCCTGTTGTGGGCATTAATCTTCATATAAAACCTAAGATAGTCTATCAGAGTACACCATTCTTTGGGTCTGGTAAACAATGAGCAACAGGCATGCAAACCTGAGCGAGGTACTGAGGTATTCCCTGTGAGGAAAGAAATTCTTTTAGTTATAGGCTGTGGAGCTGAAAAGAGGAGACACCGTATCTACCACTGGCTAGCTTTCTACTTTGTGGTAAGATACAGCCTGCAGACACACAGAGCTAAGATATGGACAGAGCTTTAGTATTTTTCAGACCCTGGATCTAACCATGCCTGAAGCTAGGACTCCATCTTCTTAAACTGTTCATTTCTATCAGCCAGTAAGTTCTCTGGCTTAAGACAGTATGAAGTGGGTTTTGGTCACCTGCCAATCACAAGAACTGTAACTCATGTAGAAGAGGTATTAGATTAACTGTGGGTGATCTTGGAATAGGACTGAATAAGATCTGAAGATGCAAGCTACAGGGGGGCAGATTGCAGTGTGACTCAAGGAAGATCTCTGTAATAGCAGGAGCTGTCTAGGAGGAGAACGGGAATGTCAAAAATGAGTACATTTTCTGTAACTGAATGTGCTATAGTAGGGGTAGTACACTTTTTCTTAAAGGGTCACAATATATATATATATTATATATATTATATAATATATATATATTAGGTTTTACATACCACTGCAACTGCTCAACTGCTACTGCAGTATGAAAGTAGCCACAGATGATAGGTAAATGAATGATCACTGCAGTAGTTCAACAAAATTTTACTTTGAGGGCTGGGGATTTAGCTCAGTGGTGCCACTGCCTGCCTTGCAAGCACAAGGACCCGAGTTTGATCCCTGGTACAAAAAATAAATTTTACTTTGGGAGCAGCCTGCCACATGATCTTTCAAGTCCAGTCCAACCTGGGAAAAGCATTCTTAGCTTCAACCAGCAGACCTACAACTGTTTTGCAAATATGGCCTGGTTCCAAGCAGACTACTTGCTTTTGGGCTCTGGAAAGCCAAAGTACAACAGGTGAGATCAAGTCTTCAGTGTTAGCTGAGAAGGTCAGGGGTCCATGAGAGCCCCTTGAACTCCTTTCACAGGCACATCTGTTTTTATGTGTCATGCATGAATCTACCAAAACTGCAGGGGTCTGTTTGTACTGTTACTCATGCCACTCTTCAGGGACATGAGCTCTGTGAGCTTATTCTAGTTATGCAAGCCACCTTCCATTTGCTGGCAGCCCACATGTGATCCATGTGGGCTTACATGGCAAAGTGGCTGGCCTTGGAGACATAGGCAAAGCCCTTTCTTTGATGGTCCTTTCCTTACTCTGCAGAACCACATAGTACTTAGTGGGGAAGAGAAGGAAGCCCCTAGAGACAGGAAACCTGAGGTTCTGAATCTGGGTTCTAGAGGCTACACAGCATTTTCTTCTTTGATCTTTACTAACTCCTTTCATCTTCCTTTATTCTTTTCTATTTTTTCCCTAATATCTTGAGGTGTATAACTTACTGTATTATCAGTCTCAAAGACACATTGCCTTGCTTTGGGAGTATTTTATTTCAGGTTTTGTACACTATTTCTACTGTCGTTTATCCTGAGGGTTGTCTCTCAAACATACAGAACTCTGATTTCTGATTTCTTAAAAGATGCATGTTCTAAGAATGGTCCTCACTCTTAGTGAGAAAGTTTCTGTTTTTGATTTTTGTTTTTTGAGACAGGCCTTCCCTATGTAGTTCAGGCTGGCCTCAAACTCACAGCAATCCTCCTGTCTCAACCTCCTAAGTGCAGGGATTACAGACATGTGCTACCACACCAGGCCAGGAAAGTAAGATTATGACACTGAGGTTTTCCCCTCTGTATCTTACTCTCCACTATCCCGCCTAAAGAGGACAGAAGGGCCCTCCAGGAAGGTGGTACCTTGTTAACAAAATAAAAGATGGCATAGACCAGGACGTAGAATGCAGATCCCCCGGAGACTAGAAAATTCCTCCACCACCAGCGGTAATCCTAAAGAGAAAAAGAGGGAGGGTCATTGTTTTCTCCCGGTCCTCTTCCAGCCAAATTATATAGTTGCCCAAGGAGCTCAAGACTCGGGGTAAGAAGAGTAACATTTGAGTAATAGAAATATCCTGTAGCCTAACTGTGCTGGTGGTTATTTTAACTGTGCATTTCTAAAAACTATAAAACTGCAGACTAAAAAGGGTGCATTTTACAGTCTATAAATTATACCTCAATTAAAAAATAACAGAAAAATAATCAACTATATACATATAAAGGTATCGGGGATTGACCCAGGGGATTGCTAAACTGCTTGAGGCTACTCTTGAACTTGCAGTCCTCTTTGCTCAGCCTCCTGTGTAGCTGGAACTATAGGTACACACAATCACGCATGGCAAATTCTTTTTAATTTCTGGTAGTACAAAGGATTGAACCCATGGCACCTTGCACGTTGGGCAAGTGCTCTACCACTGAGCTACATCCCTTTTCCTCCAAAATCATCATGCATTGAGCAAATACTTTCTATGTACTAGGCACCACTTTAAGGACTCATCTCAGTCAGCTCATTTAGCATCTGAAGCAGCCTCCAAGTTAGGTCTATTACCTGAGGAGCAGTGGAAGTACAGACACTGAGCAACTTGAAGATCCAGAGCCAGTGGTGAAGGACGCAGATTCAGGCCCAAGTTGGTAGTCCCATGGCCCTGGCTTACCTATTCTGCAGGAGCTAGCCCCCAGAAGAAGGGCAGGTCACCAATCTGTATCAGGCTGCTGGAGAAACTACCACTGGAGTGGACCTGGTACTGACAAACCTACTGTCCTTTATCAAGCTGGGGTGACTACCCCACGCAACCATACAGTGAAGCTGGTACAGTATCATTAACTGCAGTGCACAGCTGAGAAATGGGAGGCTTGGAGAAGGAAGCAACTCCCTAGTCCAAGACTCAGTCTAAGTCAGGGACCACCTGGGAAACCCAGACCTAACCTCTGCAGAACCTCACTCACCTGTTTAATGGTGGGTCCAGCCCTTCTCCTCCTCACTTCCCGGCCCCA
Organism: Fukomys damarensis; assembly: GCF_012274545.1. Classification (NCBI taxonomy): domain Eukaryota; kingdom Metazoa; phylum Chordata; class Mammalia; order Rodentia; family Bathyergidae; genus Fukomys; species Fukomys damarensis. Next base: position 26,160,430 of record NW_022900934.1, read on the forward strand.
TTCTCCTTACCTCTGCACACAACTGGAAGTACACCATGACAATGCTGATTTGTGAACAGGACACCACCAGGATGATGAAAACAAGGAATAGGAAGCCAAAGAGGTAATAGAATTGATTCTCCCAGATGGCCTGTGGACATATCAGAGTAAACCTTCAGCTGGTCTGGCCCCAACTCAGCTACCCCTTTCCCTGCATATTATCTGTCACCAGAGCAAGAATGGAGAAACCATCAGAATACTACCTGGGCAGGTGGGCTTTGAATGTGGCTCTGACTGGAGCAAGGGGCGAGCCATCATGTTCTTAGGGAGCGGCTGGGGTATGATGAAGCCTACTCTGAAGGGCCTATCTGAAGGTGTCAGCACGTAGGAAATAATCAAAATATGGAGCAGCCATCAGCACTCAGGAGCAGCTTACCACACGGCAGGCACTGTGCTACACTTATCTCCATATGAGGGCCTACGTAAGCATGGCCTTGTATAGCTAAGGAGGTGAAGGCTAAGATAGGACAGTAACTGGCCCAGGGGCACATAGATGAGAAATGCACAGGGATCAAAGGACAGCTAACTTAGGCAGGCCTGCGTGTGCCAGGGGCCCGTCAACTACTCTGTAATAGCAGACACTTGTCCAGCACTGACTGGGGCATGGCACCATCTGTGCTGGACATGGGCTGGATCACTAGACTTATAGGGCTCTGAGGATCCCTCCTGCCATCTTGGTACTCCCAGGAAGGAGTGACATCACATTCCCTGAATGCCAGTAGCATTCAGGAGCATTTCAGTAGCATTTCCTGAATGCCAAGTGCCTTTACAGACCACAAAGATCTAGACAATGGGGAACATTCTCCCTACTTGCCTTAAGTTTTGGGTGATGTCAACAGGTAAAAAGTTGGGAAGTGAGCTGGGTATGGTGGCACATACCCGTAATCCTAGCACTCACGAAGCTGAGGCACGAGAATTGCCTCAAGTTCGAGGCTAGCCTGGACTAAACTACACTCCCTGCCCCTTAAGTGAGACCCTGTCTCACCCTCCCACAAAAAGGGAAGGGACCTGGAAAGATATAGCAATGATCTTCATCATGTGGGTGAATGATCTGTGGTATTACCGAAGGAAATTCCATGTTCTGAGCCTGTTCCATGAACCAGACCCTGTACACATGACGAATCTCCTTGACCTTTCAAAGTTGTCCTGGCAGGCAAGTCTGTCACCCAATTTCAGGGTGCAGAATGGGAATATGAGAGGTTAAACAGCCTGCCTGCAATTTCACAAGGAATAAGAGGCAGTGTGCCTAGGCAATGGGGAGAGACCAGGCTGCAGGCACAGCTGAGGTGTGGAAAGGCGGGGACAGTACTCACACTGAAGATGAAGAACAGCTCGATGAACATGGCGCCGAAGGGCAGGATCCCAGCCATGAGAATGCTGCAGCAGAGCACTAGGGTCAACACCACCCAGACCCAGCCAGCAGGAAACCCAAGCTTCCCCTCTCCCGTAGTGACGCGGAGACAGTACCTATGCAGGTAGGGGTCCTAAGTCCTCTCTGTGCTGCTCAGCCATTATATTCTCTTAAGAGGTAGGCAGGGTAGGTATCATTCTCCACAGTTTGCAGGTGGGAAACAGGTCCAAGTGATGGTTTTAAGGTGTCCCACCACACCCTTCATCCTTCCCTTCCCTCGTCCTGGTTCCCAGGTTGGCATCAAGTCTGCTGCAACCCTGTCCTCTTTGTCATGGAGGGAAATGTCTACTAGCATGACTACAGCTGCTGCAGGAGCACTGGTCGCAGCTCCTGGTGAGGGCACCCTCTTCCCTGTCCTCCTAAGCTGTGGCTCAGGGGAGTGCTGGGTCCACATCTTTCAAAGCCCTCTGCTCTTGTCTCCATCAGACTTACCCCACAAATCGATTCATGTACCATCGCTGTTCAGGGATCTGCCGGGGAATCTGATTGGTGCGCACAGGGTTGTCATATGGCTGCTTTCGGAAGCCAAAGTAGTAGCCCAAGTAGACAAGGGGCAGGGAGATCCCAAACCACATGCAGAGAAGAGCAACCATGGTAGGAAAAGGCACCTGTAGACACACTGCTGTGAGGACCCCACCAGGCTCTAATGCCCAGGACAGGGGCTATGCAAGGGGCAAGGGAAACTTCTGGGTTCCTGGGAAGAAGCCGCATATGCAGCAAGGCCACCGTGGAGAAGGTCCTACACACATCCAACCCTGGGATCCTCACCAGAATCTCTTGGGGCCAAGAATTTCCTGGGAGGAAAGCATAGAGCAAATGGGGAGGAAGACTGGGCTCCCAGTAAAGAAGGAACCTCAGCATACCAGGAACCTGTCATCTAGGGAGGTAGAGAGGATGAGAGATGGAAGGGACTGAAAACCCTAAGGGGACATGAAGGGGATAGAATGGAAGAAAATGACATTAAAGGATCCGTTAAGTGAACAGAAAAAGGGAAAAAAACAAAGTGCATGAAGTACTCATTTGGTTAAAATAAAATACCATGATGTATATTTAAGTGCAAAAAGCAGGTTTAACATTGTATATACAAAATAACTCAATTAATTAATTATACATAAGGCTCTCCCTTTGTAGTTCAGGCTCACTATGTACCTGACACTGCCCTAGAACTCATGGTAATTCTCCCGCCTCAGCCCCTGGAGTGCTTGGATTATAGGTGTGTGCCACATGTCTGGCTCAGAACTCCATTTTAATACATTATATATATAAGCACCAGGAAAGCCTTACACTGAAAAGTTGACACTGTTTTCTTGGATGAGATGTGAGGGAGAGAACCGATTTTTCATTTTATTTTCTTCTGTACAGTTATGAGTTGCTAAACTTTTACAAGAATCATATGAAATGGGCATGGTGGTGCAGGTCTGTAATCCAGCACTGTGAAGAGCTGAGGCAGGACAGCAAGTTTGAATACAGGTAGGGCTACTTAGTGAGACTGTCTGAAAATAAAAAATAAAAATAAGTAAAAGGAGGAGTCTGGACTGGGGATGTAGCTCAGTGTGCAGGCTGAGCCAATTCCTGGTTCCACCAAAAAATAAAAATAAATAAATAAAGAGGAATCATACAGAAAGGAAGAAATAATACTGTAAAGTGTTTAGAACACTATTTTTAAAAAGTACCGTGTGTATGTTTGGGTTTTTTGGTAAATTACTAATTCTATGTGGGAAAAAAAAGACTATCTCCGGCTGGGGATTTAGCTCAGTGGTTCTGCTGCCTGCTTTGAAAATGCAAGGTCCGGAGTTCGATCCCCAGTACCAAAAAAAAAAAAAAAAAAAAAAAAAAAAAAACAATTTCT
>NW_022900934.1:26163869-26172246 GCF_012274545.1 Fukomys damarensis
AAAAAAAAAAAAAAAAAAAAAAAGACTATCTCTGGGTGTTGGATTGCAGGTTATTTATTTATTTATTGGCACTGGAGATCGAACTCAGGACCTTCTGCTTGTGAGGCAGGAGCGGTGCCACTGAGCTAAATTCCTGGCCCTGATTATAGGTTATTTTAAACTTCTTTTACTTCTCTATACTTTCCTACATTTCTCCAAGTGTCTGAAATGTGCAGCTAGTAATCAGCAGAAAAATGCTGGAAAGAAGGAACACAGGTATAAAAAAAGTGGAAGTTAAGAGGTCAGGCAAAACTTTCTGGAGGGCAGCTTCCATGGGTCCTGGGTGAGACCAGCTAGGACTTAGAGCCTCACCCAGGGGCTTTTTAACAGGCACCTGCAGATGGGGCACAAGTGGCTGCCCCACTTCTACCACAGCCCTGCTAACTGACCAAGCCCACATTTCCCCCATCCTGGAACCAGTTCAAAACCCTACTCAGTGAGTCCGGACAGCTGCTAGCAACATGGACTGGGGCTGTTAGGATCCCCATTCTAAGGATCCAACTATCTGCCCCCACCCCCTCCTCTCTGCCTCCACCTGCAGGAGCTGGTGCTGACTGATGGGTGGGACTCAAGGAGGAGAGTCCTGTTTTGGGCTACTGATGTAATACATTCACACCAGGCAGATCCCCCTTGGTTGAGACAAAGGGGAACTCCCCAGCTGGCCCCTGGACTATGAAAATCTTCCTTTAGAGAAGTGAGCTTTGGCCAGCTTTCTGAGAGCCCATAGAGAGGCCAGAGCTAGGACATGGGCAAACAATGAACAGTGCTGGGGAAACCCCAACCAGCTCTTAGCCCCCAGGGCTGGGAACAAAACTCTGGGGACTCAGAAAAGGGAAGGAAACAACAGGAAGTGGCCTTGGGGAGTGGGGCTGTGTCATAGTCCTTTACTAGTGGGGCAGGGTGAGGACACTTACCGCTCCTGATGAGTGCTTTCCCCAGATAAAGCAATTCAGTACGAAGCAGATGCCAAAAACCACACCAGGGTACAGTGTTGCCGTCTGGTAAGAAGAGGGGCCAGGTTGGGAGCCGTATCCAGGGAAATCCCTGCTTCAACCCTTCCTTGTTCTTCAGGTAAACTCATCTCAAGAACCACTCTTTCCTATAAGCATTCACTGACCCAGACTAGGTAGGCCTTGGGTTTATCAGATCCCTGAAACTGTACCTCTCTTGCTTCCATCCCAGTGTGTAAATACAATTGTCCCCAGCTTATGAAGGTTCTACTGATTTCTTTACTTTCTGATAATGTGAAAGTCATATAAATTCAGTAAACTGTACTATGACATTTGGTAAGTTAGGTACACTAAATACATTTTCAACTCAGGATATTACCGACTTACAATAGAGCCCCTGGGATGTAATCTCACCCTAAACTGAGGAGCATCTGTATGCACTGTACTATCTGATCAAAGGCTTCCTCTCTTCAGTACACTGTAATGTCCTTGGGAAGACTGAATCTACCATGTTCTCTAACGTACTCCCACCAGACAACACAGTAGCTACTAAATAAATACTTGTTAGAAAAAGAGCTTCTAAGTATACAAGCAACAAAACTTCTCAAACACGTAGGCCCCAACCCAAACCATGTGAAGTAGTGCTAAGGGTTAATGAGTCTTAGGGATGACAAATGCTGGGCTCTGCATTCTTCAGCTCACCTTATCCTTACTACATGTTTAGAAGAGAAGGACTAACATCATTCTTTTTAAAGACAAGGACACTGAGGCTCAGAGACATTCAGTGTTGCTCTTGTCCCTGGCCCCCATCTTTACAGTTTGCCAAGGGTGGAGCAGAGGTTCAAATCCAGGCAGCCTTACACTAGAACCCACCTCCTGACCTAGTGTGGTATATACTAGCCTGTCAGAATCTCTTGGGCTGGCATCCAGGCACAGGGAACCACAGCCCCGTATTTACACTTGAGCTACCTTCTTTTTAGGCACTGCCCATGATCACCAAGGCCCACTGCAACCTGGTATCAACCCTCTGCTGCCAGGTTCACTTCTGTCTTATGGCCCCTCCCACCAAACAGCTGGTCCCTGCTCCTACATTTTCCTGTCACTGGGCCTTTATACAGGTACCAGTTTCCTGAGCACCAATGCCATACCAGGCCTTACACTCAGTCCCTTTCTACCCATGCAAACCTGAGGTAGATGTAACTATCACTATTGGAGAGATAGGACAACTGAGGCTCAGAGGGCTGTGCATGACTACCAGACCAGGTAGAAACAGAGCCTGGACTAGGATCTGGCAGCCGTAAACCTGAGGCCCTTCTGCTGACTGCCTCCCTCCATTTGAAACTTTCTTCAAGGACCGGCTCAGATGTCACTTGCTCCTTTCCTTTGTGGTTCTCTTCATTCTGCTGTGTAGCAGGGAATTCCTCATCTGCCTTGCTGGCCAAAATTTATGGTCCAGGTACTACGTTAGATACCAGAAGTATGAACAGGAAAAAACTGCAAGAAGAAGGGACTCAGGGCTCCCTGGCAGGTGAGGTGGCCCCAGACTTCCATTTCTATGGTCTTTTTTGCTGCCAAGATCTTTCCTCATTCCCAGCAGGGGAGGGAAGGGCAGAAACCATCTTCATGGGAGAGCAACAGAGACACCAAATCTGGAAAACAGGCCAGCAGTCACATAAGCCTGGCCTCTCCTGCCCTGGTAGGCTGGTCTTTCTATTCTGTTGGGTGGGGTGTTCTACTGCAGCCTTGTCATCTTTTCTGACAAAATCCTGTCATTGTTTCTGTGTGAATCTTCTAGTCTATCTCCTGCTTGAGTGATCCAAATTTGAACCCCTCATTTTATAGATGGTCCAGGACTGCAGAGGTCCTCACACGAACCTCTGGGTAAGGGCTCTGAACTGCTGATGCCTGGGTGCAAGGTCCTCCTGCTCCTTAACACTGCTGCTCAGTCTCTAGCCTGAAAACCCCATAGGGTCCATCTACATTCGTCCTGGGAAGCCTAGGCAGGAGCTTTTCAGACCCACTGAATGCTTTAAGACACTCACACAGAAGGCTCCTTTCTTCCACCGATGGCCTTTTAGAGTGCGGTACAGACGGCCAGCAGAAAATCCACCAAACACCCTGTGGGAAAAGGGCAGAAGTCGACACCAAGGGGGCCTGTTAATGATGTGAAGGAGGCTTGTGCTGGCCCCTGGGAGCCCACTCTCACACACCTACCCCATGAACATGAAGAGAAAGCAGGCTGTGGTCATGAGAGCTCCCCGGCTGGAGGGCGACAGCATCCCAAGCATGGCCACAACTGTGGGGGTGGGGGATGGCAGAGTCAGACTCAGGGTGGCTGATCACCAGGACCCCAGATCCCACCTGAGCAGGCTGATAGGACTCTGGGCAGAGGAGTTTAGAAGAGGTTCCCTTCTCCTTTGGCCTTCTCAACAACATGGTCCAGTCCCCTATACCGGGAAAGACTGGGTCTTAGGTGGGGTTTAGAGGGGTATGACAGCTGATGGGCCTGACTGGGTAAATTTTAACTGCAGCTTCCAGTCCACAGGGCACTAAATGTGCCTTCTCAACTCTTCAAAGTGGAGATTTTTCTCTATTTCTCAGATAAAGAAACAGATTCAGACAGGTTAAGTTACTTATCTGAGGTCATAAGGCTTGGAGGCATGAGGTTAAGATACAAGTTTAGGCAGATTGACTCTAAAGCTGTCTGTAACTACTATATATTAGTGTTTTTTGTTTGTTTATTTTTGTTAAAGAAAAAAGCCCTAAGTCCAGTACTAAATCTGGTATTGACTTAGGATCAGTCACTTAACCTGACTACAGAAGGCAGCCAACTGCACAGTGTGATGTGGCTGCATAGATAGGGTGGACATGGTGGGCTCAGCATTTCCAGGGGCTAGGGCTACTGCTGGGACAGGTAGCTGTTTAGCCCCGAGAACCTGACACATCTGCTTGGTGCAAGTGTTTGGCCATTCTCCAGGGAGGGAAGCCCGCCTCTTCTCGAGATACATGGAGAGATAGCCATGTGTCAGGGTCAGACAGGCCATGCTCCTCTGGGTCCCTGACCAGCCAACCATGCCACTCACAGATGACAATGAGGATCATACAGAAGAGCTGAATGCCTGACCCCAGCAGGGAGCTGAGGATCATGGGGTACTGCGGTGGCCTGAAGACGTCACCATGTACCAGCTTCCACCCAGATTCCTCCATAGTGTCTTCCTGCAGCAAAGGGCCAGAGAGTGAGGCAGATTTGTGAGGATGGGGACAGCTCCTGCAGGGACCACCCTCCAGGGCCCAGGTCTCCTGAGGGTCCCTCAGATGTCAAACAGGTCTGCTGAGGAAAGGAGGCCACAAACACACTTGTAGCTATATAAAAAGAAAATCTCGCCAATTCCACAAACCTAGTGGGAAGAAAAATCATGTAAACACATCAATGTTAATTTAGTAGTTCTTGGGTGGTGAGATTCAGAAGCTATTTATTTTCTGATTATACAAGAAATATGCATTTGCATAAGAAAGTTTAAAAATTTTGTTATTTGTCATGAAGTTGAAATGAACAAAAAAACCCAAACGTTTCATGTAGAAAAATTTAAAAATATAAAAAGACGAAAAATAAGATAATGAGCTATACTGGAGCAATGTTTATAACATAAAATGAGGCCAATATTTTACTTACTTTAGTCTTTTAGGTATGTTCATGTGCCTATGTATATGTTTTAAATAATAAAATATGGATATTAGTTATTTCAGATGATGTTTGTGAATATTTTTTCATGTTTATAAATACTCTTTGAAATTTTATTTCAAAGCTGGGATTTTTTGGGGGGTGGGGGTTACTGGAGATTGAACTCAGGACCTTACACTTGCAAGGCAGGAGGCAGAACCACTAAGCTAAATCTCCGGCCTTGGGATAAATATTTCTAAGACTTAGTTTTTGGATTTTTGATTCTTTCCTTAGGAAAATCCTAGAAGAATTGCTGTGCCAAAGCAAGTTGCCTATTTTACAGTTCTTGAGATGAACTACCAATTGATTTTCAGAAAACTGACAATTTAACCTTCCATGGGGGTAATTTGGGAAAAATGCTTGTCTGCTATTAACTTGGCCAACAATTAGTACTATTAAAAACAAAACATGGCCAGAGATTTATTTAGCTCAGTGATTCCACCACCTGCCTCTCAAGTGCAAGGTCCTGAGTTTGATCCCTGGTACCAAACCAAACCAGTCTGTGATAATTTGATATTCCAAATGATTGCATTTTAGGAGGTTATCCCTGAGGTAAAAACATTTTTTTCAGATGCATACTGGCCACATGTAGTTCCTTACTGTAAATTTTCCATTCATTACATTAGTAATTTAAAATTTTTTATTTTTTAAAAGAAAATTTATATAAATTCTTTTAAAGGTTATGTTTAAGTTTGTTAGAAATATACAATTCATTTTTTTAAAAAACAATATGAAGACTTTATTTTTTATTTTTATTTTTTTGGTACCGGGAATCGAACTCAGGTCCTTGCGCTTGCAAGGCAGGCAGTGGAACTGCTGAGCTAAATCCCTGGCCCTTCATTTTTGTTTTACTTATAAATCTGACATGCAGAGTAGTTTTAACATTTTTAATGCCATATAGATTCTCTTTCTGCAACTTCTATTGCATCTGTACTTGAGACTAGAAACCTATCACTCTGGGTGATTAAAGATTTTTTTCTCCTTTTCAGTATTACTGAAGTTATGAATTATCTCACACACGCACACGCACACGGGTCTGCTAAACTACTCTCCCTCTCCCAGGCCATCCCTCCCCAGCCAAGACCTCATACAATGTCATCTTCTTTGTTATAGTTGGCAATGTCCTTCCGGAGGGTCCGAATAATAATCATGCTCAGGATACCTGAAACAGACATAGGTGGAGAGGAAGAGCTGTAAGCCAAGAGTCCATCGTGCTATATCCTCCTCTAATAGGACCTGGCCACACAGCTACCTAATCCTCTCCTGGGCAGAACCCCACTCCAGCCAACTGAGGACAGATGTGCAGAAAGAAAGGACTGCCAGGATGGAAGGGGACAGGCACAGAACACTCTTTTTATGTCAGGAAGAAAAGCATCCTAGCTCTTCTATGGCTGGTTTGTTGCTTTTACCTTTCTTCTCCTGCCCTGACTGCCTCCTATGCATGCGCTAATAAGACTCACACTTTGCATCTTTGGTTCAGAGACAACTTTTTCCCACATTTGTCTTCTACTTGCCTACCTCTCTAGGGACAGCAGTGGTTAGGAAAACAGGCTGTGTGACTCACTTAAACTTTTGGGGGCTGAAGGACTGAGATGTCTGTAAAATGCTTAGGACAGCAGCGGGGGCTTTGGTAAATGTTTACTGAACAGTACCTAGCATTATCTTTGTGTGTCATCATACTGGAACCACCAGCTCACTCCACCCGTCCACAACACTCTTGCCATGGAGCTTCCTGTCAAGCTTGCCTCTCTGTGGCAGGACTGTGACCCTTATTGGAATAGTCCTTCCTCCTTATTCAGAGGCCTTCCCTAAAGTAGCCTTCTCCTTTTCTTCTACTGTTGTGTATCTGGTCACTCCATTTATCTGCTCCCAGAACTTGTCACCACCTGGAACTATGCTTCTACTTGCTTTTTGGTTTCTCTCCCATTACTAGTTTATAGATTTTGGGCACAGGGGACAGACACTGGATTGGTTTGCTCAACACCATATCCCTAGCATCTAGCACAGAAGGAGCAACAATGGGCTGGGGTGCAGCTCAGCGATACAGCACTGGTCCAGGAATCCCTGACACCCCCCACCAAAGCAATAATAAAGTGTTGAATGACTCAATGAACGTGGGAATCAAGAATTGTATCCATCCTTCTCTGGTGAAGTTTCTAGAGACCCAATCTTGTCTACTTCTGTCCCTTGATGCCTGCAACAGGGTCCTGAAGTCTGGCCCTGAGAACGTCTTAGAAATCCCTATAAGTGATGGGATGTCTCCGTTCTTCACACCACCTCTCTGTCCTCTCCACCTTTCAACCCACAGTGCTCTCACCTGATAGAAAGAAGACCACCACGACGGAGTTGATGATAGAAAACCAGTGGATCTGCACGTCACTCATGGTCAGGTAAGTGTCCCAGCGAGAGGCCCATTTGATGTCACTTTCCTGGTGAGGTGGGAGGAAGCCTTTGAGAATCAGGCCTCCTGCTCTTGAATCCTGGCCTAGATCAGACCTCTCCCATCCCACCCATGAGCTCGTGTCTCTTCTTACCTCCCAGTGAACAGAGTAGGTGAAGTACAGCTGATTCTCCTTGGTGGGGTCAATTTCCTGGGGTGAGGAGTTGGTACCCTCAGGCAGAGTACATGAACTCTTCTCATCTGCTTTGAGGTCTGTGAGAAACAGAGACTCTGTATGCCCATGGTGGCCAGTGCCACCACTCAAGGCTGTTCCGCAGATACCATGGAGGATGCCTGCTGTTAGGCCCTGGTCTCTGGGTTCTGAGTGGAGGCTGGGAGCATAGTAGGCAAGAAAGGCTTTTAAAATTGTATTTCCCAGAGCCCTGACCTTCCAGAGAGCCTTCAGGACACCAGATAGGCATGTGTGGGGGGTACGGAGGGAGAAAACAGTCTGAGTTCAGACCTCCTTCATGGCATTCGATCTCAACATGAACTCATTCACCCAGGGCCATTCAAAATCCATCACATCCAAGGTCATTCTTTACTCTTTCGTACAGGTGGCCTCTGGTACTTTAGTAATCAATCATGCAGGTTCTTTCCCTTTTACTTATTTGTTTCTGCTGCCATCCAGCCCCTTCTTTCAGCCAGCAAATATACAAGTACCAAACTATGTGGCAGGTATTGTGCTGGGTGCTGGAGACAAAATGGTGAGAAAAGGAGACAGAGATTCTAATTTTAATCAGCCACCGTAGAAGCACAGATCTCAAAATAGTCACATACATAAATGTAAACTGTGCTCATGACGCTCACAGAAGGACAAGCAGCATGGTGCTTTTAAAGTATGAGATCTGTTTTATGAAGCTCTTGTGTATGATTTTGTTTGAAAGCTACATTCCACAGATTTCTGAAAAAGCCAGAAAATCCCCACTGTGGACAAAGGACAGACCTGCAGCTTAACTGAGGAACACCCTGTGACAGTGAGGGTAGAGAGGAAAGAGGAAGCAGGGCAGGCCGTATGAAGTCTGGCTGGGCTCCCAAACTCACTCAACTGCTGACCTGGGCAATTTTAGTCTGTGCTAGTCACTCATACATAGGGACTGAAAAGGCACTTGCTTGGCTGGGGATTTAGCTCAGTGGCCGTGACTATCTTGAAAGCACAAGGTGGTGAGTTCGATCCCCAGTACCAGTAAAAAAAAAAAAAAAAAAAAAAAAAAAAAAAAAAAAAAA
>NW_022900934.1:26172275-26176134 GCF_012274545.1 Fukomys damarensis
CCTGCTGCCTACAAGCTTCGTCTGTCCTCTTTCCCCTTGTTCTTTGACTCAGGGTGAGCTGGCTGCTTCTTATAAAGAGGCTTAGTAAAGCCCTGACTTGCTGTTTGGTCTTGCCCAAGTCACTAACCTCTCTGAACTCCTGCCTCCTTACCACCACCTAGCTGCTCCTAGGGTTGTGGGAGCTAGTAAGGTGCTCAGCCTATGACACAGCAGATGTTAGGTCTCCCTCGTCCCCCACCTTCTCAATTGGTAATATAGCGACCCCTTCATGGCTAGGCCCACACGTGGGCCTATCGGCCAGTTTAGGGAACAGAAATATGAGAAGACCGTGGGTATGGAAGCCCAGGCCCATCCAGCCCTGCCCCTCTGTCAGACCTCCCCACTCACCCTCCAGCCTGATGCTCTGGGGAATCACCTCGAAGCGGACGACACGGTAGGTATGTTCCTGGTTCTCTTCCATGTCTTCCCGGTGGTAATAAAGGATGAATGAGAGGTGATTGTGCAGGTAGATCTGAAGTGAAGCAACAGAAAGGACAAAACAGCTAACAACTATAAACAACTAGAAAGTCAGTCAGGGAGAACACTCAAGGCATTAGGCCCCTCCTCTTTTTTTTTTTTTGTTTTTTGTTTTTTGTTTTTTGTTCCCAGGGATTGAACTCGGGTCCTTGTGCTTGCAAGGCAGGCCACCAAACCGCTGAGCTAAATCCCCGGCCCTGGGGTCCTCCTCTGAATGCCTGGCTGTATCAACCTTCCAAAAACACTGCTAATGATAGCAGTGATACCACCCTTCTACTCACCTACTCTACAGCCCTCCCTGGGCTTTACTGGATATAAGTCCAATCCTTAGCCTGACATTCGAGATCTTCTATCATTTGATCCTAAAGCAGCTGGCCTTTACTATCTTCTAAAACACATTTTAAAAAAGGCCAGGGAGGGATTTGGCTCAGTGGTTCTGCCACCTGCCTCACAAGCGCAAGGACCCAAGTTCAATCCCCGGTACCAAAAAAACAAACCAATAAAAACAACACATTAGTTTTCCTGGCATCCCCAGCTCCTCCCTGCCCCATGAACAGTTCCTATCCTGCATCTCTGTTCATGGCATGCATTCCAAAGAGGATGCCACCCCCATCTCCACTCAGCTGAAGCCTAACTAGTTTCCAAGGCCTGCCTCTTCCTCCATGACACTGAATGTACAACATATTCCCTCTGATCTTCCCTGGCATTGACAGCCAGGGGTGGGCAACTGGGATTCAAGATCCAGGGCCTCACTCTGCTGATTCTTTCCCAATTAGGACAGAAGCCTATTGAGGACAGGGTCTATGCATCAAAAGGAAGATTTTTGTACCTTATTCTCTACGTACGTGTTCAGCTTAGAAAACTACATGTGGAAAGAGAACATGGCTATAATCAGCTGTGATAATATATGATTATCAGCTTATTCCTAGGGCAATGCTGTGAGACACTCACAGGCATGTGTGATTTACTCTGCAAAACCACCCCAAAGTGTGGGAATCATTATCACACCCATTACAGATACAGAAATACAGACTCAAGGCCCCTCAGGCAACTAGTAAGTGTCAGGATTCAAACCAGGGACCCTGCTGACTTTTCATCACTATGTGGTTCTCTCTCTGGCACACTGATGAAGTTCCAGATTTCACTTGCTTAAATCATATAAAAAGGGAATCTAAGATTTTAGTGACTATGCCTTCAGTTTCTTGTAGCATCTTCCAGAGGCTGCCTGTTATGACTTGTATTTAGATGTCCCTCCAAAAACCTCATGCAGTCATAGGTGGGGCTTTTTCGGATGCGGCTGGATCTAGTGTGTGACACTGGGATTGATTCATGGTGCAATGCTAGGATTAAGGGTGTGAGTGCTATCTGTCCTAAATAGCCTGGATAAGATGTAAGGGATAGAAAGAGTTGTGATCAGCCACTGTTGCTTTGTTACCTTCTGCCCACCATGAACTGTCTCTCCTCTTGATGCCTGTCGGTCATGCTACTTTGCCTTGGAGCCACCTGATTATGAACTGAAAATTCTACAAACTGTGAGCTATATCAACTTTTTCCCCTTTCACTTTGTGTGTTGGGTATATTGTCTCAGCAATGAGAAAAAAAACTACAACACTGCCCTAAGCATGCATATCTCTGAGGGATCATCTCCTCGGCAGACCCCTACCTGTTCTAAGCCCAGAGCTTATTTTCTCCCTTGAGGTCCCAAGTGCTTGTGACTTGTGAGGTGTGGATCCTCAGCCCTTTGAGCACACCAGAGACACTCTACCTTGTTGACATCCATGAAGCCGAGCCGGTAGCCATGTTCAAACTGCACATCTTTTTCTTTCTTCTTGTCATCACTGTCACGGCTAGAGTACAGCTCCAGCCGGGTGGCCACAGGCAGGTTGTCAGCAATGCTGGAAACCCAAGACCCTGTTCAGTCCCTCTGAACAGCCTCTCCCACCAGTGCTCTCCCCTAGGCAAATCTGAGGCCAGCAGGGAGCACAGAACAACTCACAGGTGAACATAGTAGTCTTCTGTGATGCGCTCGGCCACAAGCCTGCTCTGTTCCACTGTCAGGGTCACTGGCTTGCTGGACTGGCTGCACAGAACTTCACACTTCTTCTCACTGTTCATGAGAACCTGGAAAGGGGTGTTGACAATCCGGTCCCCTCTCAGCACCTCTCCTGCCGTAAAAGAGACAGATCGAGCTCAGAGCTTCAGCCCTGAGGTTGCTGAGGTCAGCAGTCACAAGATGTGAGCTGGCAGGGCAAAATGGACTTCCACAGTCTTCAGCAGTTCTCAGCCTGGCAGTCCATTTTCTGCCTCATCTGTTTATGCTCAGCTTGCCCATCCTTGTCACTCTTCCTTCCTCCTTTGTGCTCTAGCACCACCAGCTCTTTAGAGCTCAAATGACCATATCCTTCCAAACCTCTGCACTTGGGCTGGCTTCCTTTGCCTGGAGTGTCATTCCTTGCCCTGTGCTTCAAGCTCAGCTTCCCCTTCACTCTCTCTTGGAAGAAATTGTGGGTCTCCTGATTTCCCTCTGAATAGGGAAGAGAGACAGCTCTGACTCCATGCCACCCGGTATTGCATCAGGCCTCTGCCACTTACTAGCTTAGCAGTCTTGGCAAGTCAACGTCACAAAACCTCAATCTCCTCACTTGTAAACAGTATAGTTATAACACCTATCTCATAGAGATATGGTAAGAAATAGAAGCATTAATCCAAGTTCAGGCACAGAGCAGCCAGGCAACAAACACTATTTTCATCACCTCTCTACCTTTTCATGTCAGTGATGTAACTGTACTATGCGTTGAAATATTTGTTTTTGGCTCCTCCACCTCTGTGCTCTTTTGGTAGTACTGTGGATTGAACTGAGGGCCTTTCCACTAACCTACCCCCCAGCCCTCTTTTTAGTTTTTATTTTGAGATAGGGTCTCACTAAGTCACTAAGTTGCCCAAGCTGGGCTCCAACCTATAATCCTACTGTCTCAGCCTCCCAGGGTGCTGGAATTATAGACAGGAATGTGTCACCATCCCCAGCTGAGTGTGAACTCTTTAAAGGGAGACACTTTTTTTTTTGTTTGGCGGGGTACTGGGGATCGAACTCCAGACCTTGCACTTGTGGGGCAGGCGGTGGTACCACTGAGCTAAATCCCTGGCCCTGCATGGTTTCTTATTTATCTTTGTGTCTTCAGATCCTAATTAAGGCAGAGCAGAAGTGGAGTAAAATGCCACACTTGAGGTTTTTAGCCAAAATATCTTTTTACATGACAAGTGGCACATTTTTTTTTTTTTTTTTGTTACCAGCGATCAAACCCAGATCCTTGTGCTTGCAAGGCAGGCGGTGGAACTACTGAGC
>NW_022900934.1:26176188-26200665 GCF_012274545.1 Fukomys damarensis
TTTTTTTTTTTTTTTGGTACCAGCGATCAAACCCAGATCCTTGTGCTTGCAAGGCAGGCGGTGGAACTACTGAGCTAAATCCCTGGCCCAAAGTGGCACATTCTTTGAGGGCCTCCCTGCTGACTCAGAGTAACTGCAACCAGATGACATACTAATAGGCACTGAGCAGCTAGGGAGTATGAACTAAGCCTAAGTATGTTTTCACTCTGCTGGGAAGATGTGAAACCAGGACAAGCTGAAGGAGACTGACTGAAGCCAATAGGCAGGACTAACATCTCCCCATGCTGCTGGCCCAACATCTGCCTACCAGTGTGGAGCTGCTTGCTGTGGTTCTGAATGCCTTCTCATCTAGACATACATACATTCATTCATTCACTCATAAACGTGTACTGGGTGCTGGCTGTGTGCCAGGCCTTGAAGATACAGTGTGGAACAGACATACTCGTGGAACTTTTGCAATATACTGTGTTGTTGGGTGTGGTGACATATGCCCATAACCTTAGCTACTTGGGAGGCTAAGGGAGGAGGACTGCCAGTTCAAGGCCAGTCTAGGCAACTCAGTGAGATCTTGCCTCAAAAAAACAAAAAAGTCCTGTGATGTAGCTCAGTGGTAGAGCGCTTGTCTGGTGTGGCTTTAATCCCCAGTACCACCAAAAAAGTAAACCTGTATGGTGGGTCTAGGAAAATTTCCCTGAGAAAGTAGTAGAGTAGTAGTTGGGTTAATGGAAGACAAGATTTAACTATGCAAAGAAATAGGAGAATAGCTGAGACAAAAGGAAAAGAAGGTATATAATGTGACAAACCAGCGAGGCTGGTGTGGCTACAAAGCAGAGAGCTTGGTGAGCTGGAGACCAGGATAAGTGGAAAGACAGGTGAGAGATGGGCCAGGCCTGGACCCTAGCGGCGTTTGAGCTTTACCTAGAAACATCAAAAGTTAATGAGAGATGGAGGAGATGTTATCTCATAAAAGATATTTAGAAAACCTTCAGAAAGATCACCTTGATTGCTTGGGCAGAAAACAGAGGATGTGAAGAGCTCAGAGATGGCACCAGGGATTTAAGTCAATGAAGTTGAGGGCATGAAGGGAACATGTGGGGAGGCTGAAGCAGAGCACAAATTCACATGTGATGGAGATGAGACCTGAAGAACCTGTTGCTGAGGCGATGAGGAGTGGTACATATTGAGAAGATTCAGATTTCTATAGTGAGGTTCTAAGTGGGAAAACAAGAAAAATAGCAAATTCAGACAGAAGGCATTTTCTATTTGGATATGTCAAATAGATAGTCAGATGTAAGATTTAAAACTCAGAGGAGAGGTGAGGGCCGAGATGAAAGATGTGAGTTGCTATTGTTTAGATAGCCACAAGCTATACCACTGCGGTGGCAGCACTGAGTTGTAGTGGCAAACAATGTCTCAAATGTGTATGAGGCTACCCAGGAAAGGGAGGGGAGTGAAAAAGGCCTGGGTGAAGGTCTTTCCTTACTTCACCACTTTGGGAAGCCTGGCAGTGAAGATGAGCCTGCAAAGCCTATGGGTGGATTGGCCAGTGGAGAGCAGGGACATCAACAGGACACCTGCATGACCCACTGTCAAAATGGCATTTTACAGATGATAAGCTAAGGGCCAGAGAGGGACTGATCATCCAATGGGACTGTAGTTGCATCAGGCCCCTGGGCTCTTTCCTCACATGACCTACTGCCAATTTCGTTGCAGGTCAACAGAAACTGGCTTATGGACAGGAGGAACTGCAGAGAGGAACTAGTTGCAGAATAAGTGAGGTGGTATCATTTCTTGATATTTAGAAATGAGAAATTAAATTTAAGCCAAAAAAGAGGACATACTTGTCTGGAATGGCTCATTTCTAATTTTGAACTATTCCATTTATACATGTATTTGTTTATTTAATTAATTTGAGACCAGGGTCTTGCTCTATTACACAGGCTGGCTTTGAAACTCTGGGCTCAAGATATCCTCTTGCCTCAGGCTCTAAAGTAGTTGGGACTACAGGCACACACTACCACACCTAGCCAGAAGTATTCCTTCATCAAGTCATAAGCCATGACATGGACCCTCCCAAGAGAACCTGCTGTCATATTCTAGCATCCCTACCATAGGTGCTTCAACACATACACCATGATATGAATTGCCATCGATGTGACAGTGACAAGCACAGACCTTACAGCCCCAGTGAGCCCTTCTGGAGAAGGCAGTTAGAACACCAGAGAGGCTTTAGTTAGAAATCCTGAGTTAAAAATCTCTATTTCTCCCCCTATTACTATTCCCTCTGCTATGAAATGAGGGCAACGGTGCTTAGCTGGCAGAGCTACAATAAGAGTCAAGTAGGACAGTGTACAGAGTGCAGTGCTCAAGGGTATGAACCTGGGACCCAGAGTTCCTAAGGTCCTGCCACTTTTTGGGTAAGTGATTTGGGGCAAGTGACATCATCGCCTTGTACCTCACTTTCCTTCTCTCTAATAAGGAGATAGTAAAAGAATCTACTTTACAAGGTGTTGTGAGAATTAAATCAAGTAGACCACACAAATGCTTAGAATAGGGTCTGGCTTATGCATAGGGGTATCTAGGAAAGGTGGTGATCCCTGCTCTTCTTTAAACTGGCTTCAAGGCCTGCCCCAGTTGGTATGAGATCCCCCAACAGGTGGCAATAGGAATGCTTGTCAGACAAGGGTTCCAGAAACATTTGAGCCACAAGCCTTACACAGAGAAGGCAGTCATTTCAGGGGCCTGGCCAAGAATCAGTTCTCTCCTTTCTTAGGTATAAGAAAGGAGTAAAGTCTTATAAGGTCCTTAAGGTCAGGGAGGCCACACTCTTTTCTCCAGGACGTAACGTAAGACAGGCAGAGGGGAAACACTGATAATTGTGTCCTGAATGGATGATGCCTCTTTTCCTTTAAGCTTGAAGTTCTGCCAAATGGAAAATTATTTAAACTAGAATAAAATGGCCATTATTTGTGGAACTCCTGTGCCAGATACTATATGAGTGCTTCATATATTATTTGAGGCAAGTCTTGTGCAATTTAGCAAATACAGTGATGTTTCTACTGCTTTAGGGCAGAGCTATTCATTAGTACTCTCAATTAAAGACATAGCAAGTGACAAGCTACCAGAGAGAAAGAAATCAAGAGAGTTCAATTCCTACTATCAAAACAAAACAAAACAAATCAAAAAAAAGAAAATCAAGAGAGCACCAGTCTGAATAGAAGCCAAGTGTTCCACCTCTGAAGAAGGACTACATAGATTCATAGATTCAATGCTCAGCTTAGCTATTAACTATTCATACAGCCAATAACTATTAAAGGCAAAATAGTAACCACCTTGCCATAGCCATTACAAGGATGAAATCAGCTAACAGGCACGTAAGCTATATGCAACAGTGTCTAGCATAATAGCAAGGGCTAGACAGGGTAGAATCATTAGGAAAATCATGCTGGGTGCCCCTATGGGATAGGCTGAAGTAGTGTCAGAGAGAACTTACCCAGATTCTCTGCCTTGTAGGTTATTTTGCTGGGCTGACAGAAGGGCAATGAGTAATATTCATAAGGTAGCTGGGTTCGAGAGCTGGTGAGCTTCACAGCCTGGTGGGAGGAGAGGCTATTATTTCTCAATTAAGCAGAAACCAAGACCACTGTTCCAAGAATTCTTCCTGGTACTCAAATGTCTGTAGAATACTTGGTAACACTATCCAACAGACAAAGTAGCTGTAGCAGACATGACTACAGCATATTATGTACTCTGCACAATTCTTGATTCTTTTACTTTTCATTAGTTTCACACTGCATTAAAGATTTAGTTTAAAATTATAACCAAGAAAAAAAAAGATTAAAGGAAGTAATAAAGTATTATTAAAAACAAAAAATGATAACCAAGTACCAGGCATGGCAGTGCACCTGGGAGGCTGAGGCAGGAGGGTCACTGAAAGTTTGAGGCCAGAATGGGATACATAGTGAGTTCAAGGCCAGCCTGAACTGCATAGTGAGAACTTGTCTCAAAACAAACAAAACAAAACAAATAAAATAAGTAAGGCATAGTGGTGCACCCCTATAAACCTACGTCTTTGGAGAACTGATGCAAAATAATTAAGTTTGAGGTCAGCCTGGGAAATGTAGTGAGACCTTGTCTCAAAAGAAAAAAGTAAAATGGGCTAGGGATGCAGCTTAGCAGCAGAGTGCTTGCCTAGCATGTGTGAGGCCGAGTTCAATCCCAGTAGCAAACAAGAAAATAAACAAAAACCTGAAATGTTTCTCCCACTAGGAACTTAAAAAAAAATTTTTTTTTTGAGACAGTGTTTTGCTATGTAGTTCAGGCTGGACTTGAACTCACTATGTAGCCTAGGCTGGCCTTGAACTCATTGCGATCCTCCTGCCTCAGCCTTCCAAGTGCTAGGATTATAGGAATGTACCACCATGCCCAGCTAGGAGCTAAAATTTAAGCTTCACGAGGGTGAGGGTCATCTGTATAATCTCTGTGCCTTCGCATGAGACAGTGTAAGGTGCTCATTAAATATCCGCTAAATTAGTAGAGAAACAAAAACCAATAAAGCTTATATAATGTGAAACTGATTAACAAAACATAATTTATTCAACTAAATATTGCATAGCCATTAAAAAAGAAGTTTAAATAATAAAATAAAAACAAGATTTAAACCCAGGTGTGGTGGTGCATGTCTATAATCTCAGCACTGCAGGGGGCTAAGGCAGGATGACTGAAAATTCAAGCCCAGCATGAGCAACTTAGTGACTTACCAAGACCCTGACTCAAAACAAAAAAAGGGCTGGGGAAGTAGTTCAGTGTGAAGGTCCTGGGTTTAATCCTCAGTACTACAAAAAACCAAACCTAACAAATCCTCCAAAAAACAAGGTTTAAAAAAATGATGAAGGAGTATGTTTAGGAAATGATCCAAGCATAAATAATATAGCTTTGGAAAGGGTAGCAATCTCAGAAAATCCCCAAACTATAGATAAAACAGAACCAATGGGCTGGGCGTGGTGGTGCCCACCTGTAATCCCAGCACTCGGGAGGCTGAGGCAGGTGGATTGCTGTGAGTTCTCGACCAGCCTGGGTTACATAGTGAGTTCCAGGTCAGTCTCAACTACATGGTAAGACCCTGTCTCAAAAAATGAAAAACAACAACAACAACAACAACAACAACAACAAAACAAAACACAGAACCAATGAAAATGTTGCCAGACAAATTTTAATCTAGTTAAATATTTTTTCTATTTATGAACTACCTACTACTCCTCATACACCATCTAAAAGTGTAAATAATTTTTAGAATTCTAGGTCTGCAATCCTTATTTAAAACTCTTGTTTAGAATTAGGATTTAGATTTTAGAAAGGCAACGTGGTACACCTATCACAGGTTTTGAAACACCCCAATAGGGTCTGGAGTAGTACTTTACATTGCACAATTCTGCAGAGAAATGCAAAAATATTCATGCTAAATGGGATAAATGAAACAAACAAACAGCTTTATGATAGTAGAGGTCAGCTCTTGCCTCCAGTGGGCTTATAAAAACCTTGACTTTCAGAGCTTTTTGTAAGATTGAGGGAACCAAGGACCGCTATTAAGTATATCATGAATTATTTGAGGAAAAGCCACCAAAAAGTTACTGTAATATCTATTTTGTGTTTCTTAGCCTTCTCTCCCTGGATAATCAGGAAAACATATGCATTACAAAGAGAAGAATCCCATTTTTATGCTCTCTTCCCACCTAAGGTGTACATCCCCACATCCTCAGCTTTGAGGAGTAGAGGCCAGATGCCCTGGTACTGCTATATCACAATCTTTGCTCAAGTAGCTTTTGGCAAAGGCCAAAAGTGGAAGAAAGGGTAAAGAGAGGGGGTTTGGAATGAATCCTGTGTCTTCCTCACCATGTGACTTTAGGTCCTTGGGCCTTAGTTTCTTTATCTGTAAAACATACAAAGATCTCTAGAACGTACAGTTTGCCTCACAGGATTCTTGAGGAGCAGCTTGAGGTAGGCCAGGTCTAATGTCTAGCATATAAACAACCCTCAGTAAACTTTCCTTTAATTAACATTTCTGCAAGTTATAGATCTGACCACTAAGGAGGAGAGATGCTTACAATATATGAACCATATGAGCAGATGCTCTAAGTTAAACAGAGAAAGCTGGTAACAGGAGGAAGGAGCAGATGAAGAGGGAGGCAGAAAAACAACAGAGGAGGCAAGCTGAGTCAGACAGACTTGTAGGAAGAGATAGAGATGGACGTATACCTGAAAGACAGAAAGAGCTAGACAGACAGACACACCAAGAGCCGGCAGCACAGAAACAGAAATGAAGAGGTAAGGCAGAGTTCTTGCACTGCAGGCTCCTGAGGGCACTCTACTTCTAGCCACAGAGCATTCAGTGAGCCCTCTTGTTCCTAGAGTAACTGGAACTGACCTGTGTCCTCTGCAACCACAGGACAGACACAAACAGCTCAGCACAGAGGCTCCTATGATCCAGGACTACACTTACCTTGATTTCTACAGGGTCGTTCTGGTGGAAGTTGATTGGCGCAACCCCTGGGACATAAAAGGCGCATGTTTGACACATGAGAGAAAGCAGTAGCAAAGACCACGGCAGCCAAACCTGCTTGAAACAAGAGAGGCCACAGTTGGCATGTGGAAAAGAAGTGAACTGCTCTTCAGAGCTAATTAAATCATGCTATCCCAGTGTCTACTGACCCAGTATCACCACCTCACATTCTGGGAAGGTGGAGGTCCTTATAAACATTGCCTCCCCAACTCCCGCAACAGCTGGATATGCTGGCACAAGTTCCAGCTCCTTGGGAAGCTGAGGCAGGAGACTGTTTCAGTCTGGGACATTGAAGCTGGCTTGGGCAATACAGTGAGATTTTTCTCTTAAAAGCAAATGGAAGACCTGACAAACTTTAGACTTGGATATTTGGCAGTTACTTCTCAAAAATAATGATGTGAACAGTCACTTCAAGGAAAACAAATTCATGCCCCCAAGAGCATATGCATTTCCAGAAATGGTCACACATTGGGTCAATTAACATTGAGGCAAAATGGAAGACTGTCACATGGAAGCCACACATCCCACTTCTGGATCACTGTTCTTTTAACCAAGCTCACAGTATATCACTCTTCACTACAGCTTGCAGAAAGCAAATCTCCACAATATTCCATTCATTCCCATTCTCTTTATCACAACAGGCTCACTTCATCAGAAAGCTCCAGTGTTGCCAGCACATTTTTCTATGGGTGTTCTCCAAAACAGAACTGGCTTCGCCATCTCCTTCTGTCCTGTTCACTCTGTTTCAGCCACACAGGCCTGGACAGCAAGCCCTTCTGTGCCCTCCAGGCCTTCATCTTTACTGTTACTTCTGCAGAATGCCACAGATATATACATGGCTCACTTACTCCTTACTTCATCCAGGTGTCTTTCACATGTCACTTCCTCAGAGAAGTCTTCACTGTCCATCCTATCCTATCTGAAATAGAATCCTCAGGGGGTCCCATCTACCTTCTTTCCGAGTCCCTTACTCTGCACTTTATATCTATTGGTAGTCTTATCTTCCTGACATGTATGATGTGGACAGATATGTTTCAGTGTGTATTATATGTTCTCTTCTCTTGAATGGAATCCCTGAGAGAGCGGGGACTGTGTCCCCAGAGCCGTGAAAAATGTGTGGCCCAGAGGAGGTACTCTCAATAGCTGCATGCCGGAGAGGCACCTGGTAATACAAAGGCAAGCAAGACTGACTTGTGAGCTCAAGAACTCCACCCCCCAAAGCATCTCCTTCCCGTCATTAATAAGGCACTTTACTCATTCAGAGGACTAGAAGAGTTGCTAGATTGTCTTCCTTCTGCCTGGTCTGAACAAGGAGCTTGTGTCATGAATCACCAACTTAATTGCATTTCTCTATCTCTCCCTTGTCTCTACCCTCTAGTGTTGCTTTATTTCAGATGCTTACTTTCTCCCTTCACTGGCCCCAGCCTCCTGATCCACCACCTTACTGTTACAGCCCCTGCACCTATCAAGTTACCATTCTACCCCAAACACATATTCAGATGGTTCTGAAACACAGTTTTACAGGCAATCAGTCACTGAGGGGGCCTGCCAAAAATGCAAACTCACCTGCATCTGAACCTGGACTACAAATTTTGAAAAAAAAAAAAAAAAAAAAAAAAAAAGCTGTGTGTTGGGGATGGATGGGTGCTAGGGACTGACCTAAGGGCAGTGTGCAAGCTATGTAAGCCCTCTACTACTGAGCTATATCCCTATCCCTAATTCTGAGACACATTTCATTAAATTGCCCAGGCTGGGCTCAAACTTGAAATCTCCCTGCCTCAGCCTCCTGAATAGTTGGTATTACAGCTGTGTGCTGCCATGCCTGGCTAAAAAGTTTAAGGTTCTAGTAAGGTGCACACATCTATAATCAATCCCAGCACTGTGGAAAGCTGAGGCAGGAGGACTGCAATTTTGAGCCCATCCTGGGCAGTTTAGCAAAACCTTGTATCAAAGATACAAAAAGGGCTGGGGATGTAGCTCAGTACAAAGGTCCCAGGTTCAATAAAAATGTAAGGTTTAACTGGGATCAGTGGTACATACATACACTACTAGAGGCTGAGGCAGAAGGATCAACTGAGTCCAGGAGTTCAAAGCCAACGTGGGCAATATATCAAGACTCCCATCTTAGGGCCGGGGATTTAGCTCAGGTTCCTCTGCCTGCCTTGCAGTG
This sequence comes from Fukomys damarensis, assembly GCF_012274545.1. NCBI lineage: Eukaryota > Metazoa > Chordata > Mammalia > Rodentia > Bathyergidae > Fukomys > Fukomys damarensis. The sequence goes on from NW_022900934.1 coordinate 26,184,918, forward strand.
CAAGGACCTGAGTTTGATCCCTGGTACCAAAAAAGACCCCCATCTTAGAAAAATAAAATAAGATAAAATTTAAAGTTCTGAGTTCTGTGTACCTTTTATAAATTAAGAGTAATAAAAATAAAGAGCAATACAGTTTCTGACTTGTGAACATTTATAAGTATCTATCAGCTCATGTTAATTAAAAATAAAACAGCTATAATGGCTAAGATAGATGTACTGTATTTGATAATCAGGAGGAAAGGAGAAGTAGGAGAGCTGGAAAATCTTTAAAAGAAATGACAAGACTAAGCCACCTGTGGTGGCACAGACCTGTAATTTCAGCACTCTGGGAGGCTAAGGCAGGAGGATCTCAAATTTGAGCCCAGCCTGAGCAACTGCGCAAGTCCCTGTCTCAGAATTAAAAGTGGGGAGTGGGTGAGACTGCTAAGCAGCTCAGCTGTAAGGCCCTGGATTCCATCCTTAGTACCACACACAAATAACAGAATGCAGAAAATTGCATTATCTGATTCCACATAAGAAGATGGAATTTTTTCTCCTCTGTCCTTTAAAAAAATCATTTATTTTAAAAATAAATTTAGATTTGCAGATAATGCTATGGAAGGAAATGGCAAGTGACACACAGAGAGGCAGCAGAATGGAAGTAAAATAACAAAGTTTACTCCAATTAGGCCTCATCCATCCCCATCGATGGAGTAAACTTTGTTATTTTACTTCCATTCTGCTGCCTCTCTGTGTGTCACTTGCCAACTCCTTCCGTAACAATGACACTACAGAGAGTTCCCATATACTCTTCATTTGATTTTTCCTAAAATTAACATCTTTCATACCATGGGGAAGTAAGATTTCCAAAAACAATAAGGCTACAGTTTTTTTTAAAAAGTAAAACCTGTACAGTGAAAAATTTAAACAGTACAAATAGGTATATGTGCACAGAAATAACTCTTCCTAACACCAATTCTCATGGGACAACTGCTACCACCAGTTCCTTGAAATCCCTCCAAAGAAATCCTCTGAATGAACGAAGGAAAGGGTTTCAGTGTCTACACTTGCCTTGAATCAACAAACAGATCTGGATTCTTTTAGAACAGTAGCGGAGTCTATTGGCTGTGAGTTGCTAATAATGTCTGATTTCTTCTCCATCAGAGGATTTCCTCCACTTGACCAGCCATGTGAAGATTCAGCCCTCCCTCTTAGAATCCCTAGAAAACATACATTTTTCAGCTATTAAAATGTGCCTCACATTAAGAAATAAGCACTGCCCTCTTTTTTCCTGATTTTTCTCTATATGTGAATTCCAGTTAACCAAAATTTAAGACAAATTCTCCATTACAAGTATACACTGCCATCCATAAGTTGTTTAGGAAAGAAAACCCTGAAATTTTTTGTACCAGGAATTGAACTCAGGACCTTGCACTTGCAAGACAGGCGTGGTGCCACTGAGCTAAAACCCTGGCCCCCTGAATTTTTAAATATGCAGAAAATAGACAATTCTTATACAAAGATACTATCAACGAACTACAATCCTTTTTATCTTAGAGGAGGATCAATAGAGAAAAATGGCAAATAAAATCCCAATAATATGCTAGAATTTTTGAATATTTAAGTTGGCAACCATAAGCAATTCAAGTTCAGCTTAGAAATCATGACTACATCCAGATGCTGCCAGTTTTAGATATTAAAATGCTACTGTTGCAATATTCTCATACGGCTGGAAGGGTCAGAAACTGGGACACTTCTGGGGGGCAACCTGGTAGGCCCTCTAAAAGCGCATACTCTTAGATCCTGTACTTCTACTCCTAGACAGTTAAGAAATGACAAGTATGCCAGAATGTACATAAAAGGGTGCTCACCAGACAATTATGTAAACCGACTGAATGGTTTTCCTATTTTGTGTACCGCATCTGATTTTCCTTTTTTGTACAGAATTATACAGAATTTATACCACTTAAGAAAAATAATGAAAAAGAAAACACTATTTTTCACACTTGGGTTTGGGTAATCTGGCTTGATATGGAAGGATGTGCACTTGCTGGCCTTAAGACGACTTGCCCAAAGTACCTCATCTTTTCTATCTAAGCCTTCAGGGAAACCTGGAGGTTGTTCCTGTTCTTTGGGAGTTATATGCTCTGTTCCTGACGCTCAACCTTGCCTGATTCAAGTCCTACCTACCCCTGGATGTCAAGGTTAAATGTTTCTTCCTTTAAGAACCCCTCAGATTCCCACAGGGTGAATTATTCTATTCCGTTTTTCCTTTTCAGGGCACTGTATAAATATCTCTAGGCAAGAAAATGGAAATACCACCTAATAGCCAAATGTATTTTTATACTTGTTTAAATGTTCGAAGACTGCTGCTTAAATTGTTTGATAAATATTTAAATCTCCACTACAGTACTTTTTTCATGTTGAGTTATAGCCATTTGCATAGATCGCTTGTCTAGCTAGTTGATGGGGGTGCTCAATACTTACTAAAATAAGCACTAACCAACCTCTGATCTAAAAAAAGGAAATCATTCACTCACATACAAGTTTAATACCATGGTTCTTAATCTTTCCTGTATCCCTTTGAGAATTAAAAAAAAAAAATCCTTACACTGAAGTAGGACACCTTCCACCTTTTCATTTGTCAAAGGACCTAGCTTAAGAATCCCTAAGAACACCTTCACTCCTGTACCTTGGCTGTATATCCAGGAGAGTGGTTCTCTGCCCTGATGCCTTAAGAGTAACCTGGAGAGCTTTAAAAATTACCAATGGCAAGTACCTTGTATTATTCACCATTCTGACCAATTAAAAGCCAGAATGTCCGAGAGAGAGGGCTCTGGATTCAATATTTTTAAAAGGTCACTAGGTCCCTATTACTCAAAATGAGCTTTGTGGAGAATGGCAATCACCATTTTTTGGAAGCCTGTTAAGAGAGCCTCAGGCCATGCCCTGGAACTAGTGAATTACAAAGTGAACTTACATTTCAGAAAGCTGCTTAAGATAAAGTTTAAGGACTACCAGTTCAGGTGATCCTAAAGCAGTTAGTCAAGAACCACTGCTCAGGTTAAAGTCTATCCTAAATGTGGGGCTCAGCCGTTGGCCTGCCTTGCAGGGGGAGGAACCGCATTCAATCCCCAGCACCATAAACAAACAAACAAATAAATAAAATAAAGTCTATCTTAATGATACATAATCCTTGGGATAGAGGTGAGTGCTGGGTCTCTATTTCTCTTTGGTCTGGTTTTAAATTACATCCAGAGACAATAGGAGGGCAGCTGTCACATACTGGGGAAAACTCTAAGCTTGGGGACCCAAAATATAAACAGGGAGCTGAAACCTACCCCTCAGTTATGCAGCTTAGAGCCATCAACTTTGCTGGGCCTCATGTCCCCATTATTAGAATGGATTCACACAGAAGTCAGGCTGAAAAGAGAACATGAATTTGGAAACTTTTAACTACCAATAAAACCACTATCCTTTTGTTTTTCTGTTTTTTTGTTGTTGTTGTTTGTTTGTTTGTTTTTTTGAGACAGGGTCTCACTAAGTAGTTGAGACCGACCTGAACTCACTATATAGCCCAGGCTGGTCTTGAACTCACAGTGATCCTCCTGCCTCAGCCTCCCAAGTGCTGGGATTACAGGCATACGCAACCACACCCAGCTCTAAATCACTATCCTTAATGTAAAGCATTAATGACCATTATGTCTTGCTAACCTAAATCACAGGTACTAAACTCCCCGCCCCCCAACAAGCCTGACACAACCTTTTAGCTTTATCTGATAAATGATTTGAAGCCAGAGTAGATTACAATCTCTTCTGGTTATCAAGCCAATTAAATCTAAGAAATTACTTCAGTTCTATCTTCTCTTGAAACAGAATCTTCCAGACTGAGAGACACTGCCCTGGGGAACTCAAGTGCTCCCTGAGAGCTCAGGTTGCAGAGGAATGCAAAACAAATCCTGAAAGACTCCACTACATTTTGTTTCAAAGCCTCAAACCAATGGAGCAAGTCTACACACAGAGAACAAACAAAAAATCAGCAAGGAGGTTAATACTCTAGCAGGAAGGCAACACCAAAGAACAAGAGGCCTCCAAGTCATCATGCACTTAGTTCAAGGCACTGTGACAGACATGGCAACTTCATTCTATTTATCTAGTCCTGCTTTGTACTAAGCACTTCACATACACTGATGAGTACCTACTGATTTTTGTCACCCCTTTGCAGATGATTTACTGTCAACTCAAGATTCAGAGATTAAATAACTCACCTAAGGTCATCCAGAATGTGGAGAAACAAGTATGCTTTTCCAAAACAGGTGAGTTGTAATATAAGGTGACAAGAATGTAATGATACTGATAACAATGGCAGCTATATACTGGATGCTGATTATGTGCCAGGCATAGTTCTAGGTTCTATTCAGGTAGTAATGCAATTTTCATGACAATCCTATGAGGTAGGGACTCTTACTATTCCCATTTTACAGATGAGGAAATGACTTAAGTGAGCCAGGATTTGTACCCAGGCAGCCTGAGCCCAAAGCTCATGTTCTAACCAGTACAGAAATTAATCACCGACTGTTTACTGACCATCCACTATGCATCAGGCACTGTATGTCAACCTTGCAGGATACATGCCCACAAGGAGCTTTCAGATAGCTGGAAGACAGAGCTAAGTCACCAGTCAATCACACCTGGTCTCAGATGCTGTCAATGTGTTAAAGAGTATGCTGAGGAGCAAGCAGCAGCAACAACATACCCAGTGTGAGTGTGGTGTTAGGGGAAGGTGAGTGTATGTAAGGATTCAGTCTACTCTAAGGCCTGGAGGGAAAGGAGAGAGAAAGGGAGAAGAGCTCTAGGAAAAGCACTGGTGCTTCACAGAACTTTACTGTACAGGTAAGTCACCTGGCAACTCTGATAAAATGCAGAATCTGATTCAGTGGGTCTGGGGAAAGGCTAGAGATTGTGCATTTCTAATAAGTCTGGGAACGACAACATTTATTTTTGTTTGTTTGCTTGTTTTTGGAGACAGGGTCTCCCTATGTGGTTCAGGCTGGTCAAACTCACTGTGTAGCCCAGGCTGAGCTCAAACTCACAGCAATCCTTCTGCCTCAGCCTCCTGAGAGCTAGGATTACAGGTGTATGTCACCACACCTGGCAATGACAAATATCTTGATACATGGATATACTTTTAAATAATCTTGAGGGAAAAATTTCTAAGAATAAAAATGTAGAAGCTATAAAGAAAAATGATTTAAAGAGAAGAAAATTAAAAAGTATATACAGCACAGAAAAATAATTTGGGCAAAAATATTTTCCATACACATAACAAAGGACTGATTTCCTTAACATACAAAGAACTCTTACAAACCAATAAAGGACAAAAACCTCAAAAGAATACTAAGAGTTTAACAACAAAAATGTTTAAATTACTAAACACAAAAAAATGGTCAACTTTATTTTAAAAATACCTGTCAAAATAACAATCTCCTATTTTTTACCTATTAGAGTCACAAACTTTTAAATGTCTAAGAATACATGAGCTATTGGAAAATTGGCATAGTCTTTGGGGACAGCAACTAAGCAATATACACTTAGAATTATTATTGAAGGTCTTCCAATCTCAGGAAGAAAAAAAAAAAAGATGTGTAGCACCTTATGTATAACTTGGTTTCATTTATCTTTTTTTCCTATCTAATTGTTTACAAAGCATGTACCAAAGGCAGAAATCTAAGGAAAGGAACTAAGACAAATGTCTACCATGAATACCAATAAAAATATTTTTTAACAAGAAATGAGCAAATTGGGCCAGTAAAAGTCTGTCTATACATCATGATCAAGTGGGATATATCCCAGGTATGAAAAGTTGACTTAATATCTGATCAATTAATATACCATAAAATGGTACAAAGGACAAAAACTGCACATTATTGCAACAGATGCAGAAAACCACTTCACAATATCCAACACATAGTCATTATTAAAAATTCAACCAGGGCTAACAAGAAACTTCCTCAATCATATAAAGGGCAGCAAGGAAAACTCACTGTCAACCTCACACTTAATGGTTAAAGACTGAATGCTAAGCTCCCCTAAAATCAGGACCAAGGTACGAATGTTCACTCTTATCTCTATTCAAATCTGTCTATAACTAGTGTACTAAAGCAAACAAATTAATTAAAAATTAAAGGCATCCAGATTGAAAAGAAGTGAAAGAGCTTTTATTTGCAGTTCATACAATCCTGTAACTACATTATTCTAAGAAATCTACAAACTGACTAGCACTAGTAAGTTCAGGAAGGTAATAGACTACTAAATGAATATATAAAAATTAACTATTTTCACATACTAGCAACAAACAATTCAAAAAAATTCTACTTGCTATCAAAAAGAAAACATTTAAAGCCAGGCACAGTGGTGCATGCCTATAATACCAGCACTTGGGAGGCTGAGGCAGAAGGATCACTGTGAGTTTGAGACCAGCCTGGGCTACATAGTGAGTTCCAGATAAGTCTCAACTTCATAGTGAGACCCTATCTCAAAAAAACAAACAAACAAATGAAAAAAAACCCCCACATTTAGAAATACATATATATTACACACACACACAAACACACAATTTTTTTTTTTTTTTTTTGCACTGGGGATCAAACTCAGGACCTTGAGCTTTTGACGCAGGCAGTGGCACCACTGAGCTAAATCCCTGGCTCTAGAAATACATATTTTAAGAAGAACCTGTACATTGAGAATTACAAAACCTTGCTAAAGAGGAACGAAAATATCTAAATAATTGGAGATATTATTTGTGGATTAGAAGATTTAATACTGTTAGGTTGGCAATTCTTATACTGATCATGAATTCAGTGTAATTCATATCAAAAGACTTTTTTGTAGAAACTGTCAAACTGATCCTAGAATTTATATAGAAATGGAAAGGACATGAAGTATCCAAAAACAACTTTGAAAAAAAAAAATCGGAGGGTTTATATTACCAAATTTGTAAATACCACAAAGCACAGTAATAATGACAGTGTTGTAAGGATAGGCATACATAAGAAAGGATTAGAATTAAATCTAGAAATAAACATATGCTTATTTATTTGAGACAGGGTCTCACTATGTAGTTCAGGCTGGCCTCAAACCTCAAACTCACAGCGATCCTCCTGCCTCAGCCTCCCAAGTGCTGGGATTATGGGCATGTGCCACCACACCCAGCTAGAAATAAACTTTTGGAGTAAAATTTTTTTTGGTACTAGGGATTGAACCCATGTTAGGAAAGCATTCTACTGCTGAGCTATATCCCCAGTCCTTTTATTGTGAGACAGGTTCTTGCTGTGTCCCAGTTTGGCTCAAACTTGTTGTCCTGCCTCAGCCTGTGCTGTGCCTGGCTTAGGGGAAAAATCTTCACTAATCATGTATCTGATAAGAGCCCTGTAATCATGTATCTGATGAGAGACAGTGACCAGAATATAATGAGCTCTTACAATTTAAGAAAACAAGCAACTCAATTAAAAATGTGCAAGGTCTGATAAGTGACAAAACACTTGCCTAGCATGCGTGAAGCCCCCAGGTTCAACTTCTGGGGGAGAGCAGGGAGGAGAGATCTGTATAGACAATTAACCAGAGAAGATACATGAATGGCCAATAAACACTTAAGATGTTTATTATCATTCATCATTAGAACAAACCAATACTCACTCACATGACTAAACTCAAAGACACAGAAAAGAAGTGAAGACCAGAACATGGAAGAACTAGAACCTTCACATACTGCTGGTGGGAATGTAGAAGGCTACAGCCACTTTAGCAAGTTTGGCAGTAACTTAGAAAGTTACACAAAAACTTACTAGCTAGAATTTTCAACTCCAGGCATTTACTGAAGAGAAAAATAAATGTTCAGCAAAGATTTCCATGTGAATGTTCATAGCAAGTTTAATCACAATAGTCCCCCCTTACCCATGGTTTCACTTTCCAGTTTCAGTTACCTAGTTAATAAGGTTTTGAAAATATTAGGAGTCCCAGAAATAAACACTGCATAAATTTCAAGTAACTTTTATTATTGTTGCTAATCTCAACTCATCTAATTTATAAATTAAACATCATAGATATGTATGTATGAGATGACTAACAAATATGGTGAATGATTAAATTTTAAAAAATTATTACAGTAAAAGACACATTGCCAAGCTGGGTGTGGTGGCACAAGCCTGTAATCCCAGCACTCGGGAGGCTGAGGCAGGAGGATCGCTGTGAGTTCGAGACCAGCCTGGGCTACATAGTGAGTTCCAGGTCAGTCTCAACTACATAGTGAGACCCTGTCTCAAACAAACAGACAAACAAACAAGACACTGCCATTAATTCTCCTCAAAATACTCTCCCTCCATTTTGATACATTTTATCCCATTGCTCTTGCCACTTTCTGAAGTGCTTCAAGAAGTCCTTTCTCATGAGTGTTTTAGGTGCACTGTTGTGGCTACCTCAATGTCCTGAAATTAACTAAAAACATTTCCCTTTCATAGCCACTTTGACTTTGGAGAAGAGCCATAAGTTGCACAGAGCCAGATACAGTAAATAAGGTGATGATAACCCACTGTAATGTTTTTACAAGCCGGCCTTTCTGTTGGATGGCCACAGGCAGAAGCATTCACTGAACTTTTCACCATAGCTCATAAAGACACTCACTAATGATGACTTCCAGAAGTGCTTCAGAAAGTGGCTAGGAACAGGATGAGTTCAGAGAGAGAGAATTTGAGGGGGTTTTGTGGCAATGTGCCTGTTATTGTAATAAACATTTTAAATTTAATCATTCACCAGATAGTTTCTGACCTACCTGGGGGGATCTTGGAATGTGTTCCCTTGGATAAGAGAGGACTACTATAGTTCAAAATTGGAAACAATCCATGCCATGGATTTAGCTCAGTGGTGCCACTGCCCGCTTCGAAAGCACAAGGTCCAGAGTTCAATCCCCCGTACCAAAAAAAAAAAAAAAAAAAAAAAAAAAAAAAAAAAAATCTCATAAAATTGGAAACAATCCAAAGGCCCACCAATTAGTGAATGGAGAAACAAAATGTAGTACATCTACACAAAGGGATACTATTCACCAATAAAGGAATGAACAACATAGATGAACCCCCAAAACATTATCCTAAGTACAAGAAGTCAGATGCAAAAGTCTATACTTTGTATGATTCCACTCCTACTAACTGCCTAGAAAAGGAAATCTACAGGCAAAAAGCAGATAGGTGGTGAGTGGGTTATGGGAGCAAGGGCTGATTACAGTGTCAATCCCTTGACTATAAAGGAACTTGTTGGGGAAACAGAAATGTTATAGAACATTGTGTCATTGTGGTGATGGTTGCACAAGTCTGTACATTTACTAAAGTTCACTGGGTTTATACTTACAATGAGTCGTTTTATGGTAGTAGGTCATATCTTAATAAACCCGAAGAAAAAATAGCTAAGGGGAAGTACAGATGAATTGAATGTAGCAATATAATGGTAATAAGAAGGGTTAGCTATACTATTTCTTCTACTTTAAAAATTGTTGTAATAAAGTTTCTAAAATAGGCATTTTTATATGCACAAAGCTTTTCTACAGTTATTTTAAAAAGCAAAGGCTGCTGACAAATGAATTAGAAGTAGACCAGTGCTTTTTTCTTTTCTCCTTCCTTCTTTTCTCCAACCCTTCCCTCCCTCCATCCATCCATGGAAGTACTGGGGATGGAACCCAAGGCCTTTGCACTGAGCTACATCCTCAGTTCTTTGTTAGTTTTAGACAGGGTCTAACCAAGTTGCTAAATTGCTCAGGCTGGGCTTGAACTTGCGATCCTCCTGCCTCAGCCTATTTATTAAGCGCTGGGACTATAGATGTGTGTCATCACACTTGACTTTATAGCTTTTCTTTTTAGTTGACAAATAAAACTATATATACACACACACACATTTGCACATTTTCAGTTTTCTTATACTTTTTCTGATATACATGGGTTAGCCTTTTAAGAAGGGAAAGAAATGAGTTGCTTCTGAAAATACCTGGATTAGGGGCTGGGGCTTTAGCTCAGTGTTTCCACTAACTGCCTGGCAAGAGCAAAGCCCCGAGTTCAATCCCTGGTACCAAAAACAACAAAAGACAAAACAAAACAACGGGATGAATTCCAAGTGGGAGACAGAAAAGTTAAGGGTGGCACTGGAAGGATTCTGACATCAGGTTGGCAGGTAACCAGACAGACCAGCAATTCTTAATGTCAGGGAGAGTGTCACAAACCCTTCTGAGGATCTTATAAAAGCTACAGGAAAAATAGTGTTCCGCTATATACAATGGACAGATAATTTCAGGAGAATTTAGGAATTAGAAGTTTATGGGCCCCTAATAAGATCCCATACTATACACTGGTCCAACTTTTTGCAATTCTATCACTCCAGTACTGTCTTTAGCCCTGATAGCCTGACACTGTAAGGAAGGTACAATAACAAAGTGCCTGCTTCTAGAGAAATTCTCCAGTATTTTAAAAAAATTGATCAGCTCAGTAACTTCCAAGTGAAGTCCAGTATGAAAAATCGATTAAGTATTTAGCAAATATCTTTTGCATATTCAGAACTATGAAAGGAGGGGGAGTTCTAAGAGATGTGAACCAGCTCATCTGGCAGTATTTTCCTTGGTTTCCAAGTCATGACAATACAAAGGCATCCTGTCAAGGAACAAGGTGATGGCAATCTAGAAGCTTTCTGTGCAGTAATCCTATACTCCATCACAGGCAAAGATATGGGTGACCTGGAAAGGTATAAGCTCAAGAGACCCAAAAATCGAGGGTTTTTTTTCTTCCTGTCTTTTATTCTTGGGGCTTGGACATTTGGAAAAATCTCTCCCAAAGCTCAAGGAAGGGGCTGACAGCACAAAAAGGTCCTCCTTACTCTCCAAATTTTGCTCTGCTCAGTTCGAAAGGTATGAACAATTAATTTCTTCCAAAGAAGAAATTTTTTTCCAAAGAAGTTCCTTTTTTGGAACCCTCTGCCTTGCAATCTCTCTTCCCATAAAGAGCATCACATAGCCATAAAGTCTGGCCAACCTATTCCTTCCATGTCTCTCCTGCCACAAAGACAGTACCTTCATCACAGGAAGCTAAATGCTTCCTTTTCTTAAAGACAGTCACTATTTTAAGGCCACAGCAGTAACTGTTCCTTAAAGCGGGGGGCAGTACGAAAAGAAGACAAAAGACAAAAGACACACACAAAAAAGGCTCAGAAACACAGTATGTGAACAGTTAACTGAAATCATTACCCAATCAGTTAAAGTTCCCTAAGAATTCAACCACACAAGAATGAAAGCTACTTACCAAGCAGCCCCATGGAGCTAAAAAACTGATAGGAAAAAAAACAAAAACAAAAAAAAAAACCCAGTACCAAAGTAGCTACTGGAGACTCTGAAAATGTAGCCTTTATTTCAGAGCCCATAGATACAGCATAGCTATTGAGCAGAGACACATAAGAAGACTCAAAACTGTTACTTGAATGGGAAAAACCCCCTCCCCCCATCAGACTGTGGAAATCCAGGTGCAACTAACAACCATCTTCACAAAGTATGCCAGGCTTAACCCATGAGTCTGGAAAGTGCAGAAATGTACCGCCCTTTCCTTTTGCCTTGAGTATTTACAAAAAACTCTCAGCTAGTCCAAGCGATAGGCTTAGACAGGACACCTCTGCAACTCTTCAAACTTTGAAGTCAGAATGTCATCTTTATACTGGGTACTTTCAACTCTTATTTCATTTAATTACAATCCTTTTGAGGAAAGTATCATCCCTATTTCAGGAAACTGAATCAGTACAAGATGATGCAAAAGTTTTGAAGATGGATGCATAATAGTGAATGTATTAATGTTCTGAGCTCAACACTCACAAATGGTTAAAATGGTAAATTTTATTTACAGTGGACCCTCAAGTTACAATTGGCCTGACATCACATGAACAACTTGGGTTAATTAGGTAAATGAAAATTCATCTACTTCTTGTTTTCTATAGCATGTACCCAAGTAAACATCCAGATCTCAGCTGTATTGACTTAATTACAACCAGCCCTCAAACAGATCCAGTTCATAAGTCAAGGTTCTATTGTATGTATATTTTACCACAAAGAGGGCGGAGGCAGAGGAAGAAAGAAAAGCCAGGGTCACAGGTTCACAACCAGCCTGGGCAATTTAGCAAAAACCTTTCTATTTAAGAAAGGCTGGGGCTATAGCTCAGGGATCCCTGGGTTCAATCCCTAGTAACAGTAACCCCTCCGCCAAGCTTACAAAGGCAAACAGTTTTCCCACATCATAAAGCCAGTCCAAAGTCACAGTATTTAGGATTCTAGCCAAGATTCTTAAACCAACTCTCAGTCTAGGAATTTAAACCCTGGGAGACTTAATGGATCAGGCATCGGTAAGAAATCAAATTAGCACAGAAGAGAGCAATGAAGAGGTATGAGATGCAGAAGTCCTGGGCGTCACTATCCATGCCCCACTGGAGAAACACTAGTGTCAGCAAATGGTTCAGGGATCAAAGCAGGTTTGGAGTAGATGGTGTCCATCATTCATCTGTCGCCAGATGGCCCCACTCATCCTGGGTCCTTCCTACTTTCCCGCCAGTGTCTAGAGATCAAAACTCAACCTTCTCCAACATTCTGCAACTGGCCTCTTTAATGCCAAGATCAAAGGGAAACTTTTGTCCAAGTTGTAAAAGAGAAATTAAGAGGCAACTTAACACAATCTCTGCCTCCTCTGTACTTCCTGGGGGGATTAAGGGCACTCTTCTAAAGGGACTCCTCAGAGAAACACATTTAACCACGGTTTGGGGTTAGCATCTCAGCTCCAAGGACACAGTGGCTCCTGCAGAGTATATGCCAAGTGGGGCAACTCCAGAGATCAGACAGACAACACCACCAACACAAGAAAACTTGGAAAGATCACAGGGACTATGATTACGCAAAAGAAAAAAAATTTTTGTTTTATAGGCACACTAGCAAAAGTCGCCTTATAGGCAAGTACTAGACCACAGCATTTTCAACTTGGAATTTAGAAACCGTGAAGTCCAAATCTCAATTTCACATGTGACACATGGAAAACAGACCAAGAAAGCCAAAGGAATCTGCTCAGGCTATGCACTGAATCAGTGGCAGTGTTGGGACTAAGCCCAGGCCACTGACTCCTGTCCAGTGCTCATTCCTCTATCCCCACTGATGCCAGACATACATGAGGTCCAGAGGAGACAGCAGCTTTGCACAAAGGAGGCCAGGGCAGAGTCCAGGACTCCTACCTCCTGCTCAGGACTCTCCCATCCAGTCGTCCTATGGTTAGTACCAGATTCCACCATTAAAAACTTATGCCTTTGACTGGGACTGGGGGCACTGACTCCATCAGTTTAAAGGAATCTTGATGTCATTCAGCCTTCCCTTGCCTGTAGACAGGATTAAACCCAAGTAACCTCAAAACAATGTAAACTGACCCAACAACTGACCAAGAAAATTGAAAAAGTGTTCATGTAACAACTCTGATGAATGTTCACATCAGTATTATACCTAACAGTCAAAAAGTGAGAACAATCCCGTTGATGAATGAACAAACTGTGGTCTAGCCATACAATGGAATACTTTTGGCCACAGAAAGGAATGAAGCACTAATACATGCTATGACACGGATAAACTTTAAAAACATGCCAAGTAAAAAAAAGCCAGACACAAAAGACCACATGTTGTATTCCCTTTATATACAAAGTCCAGAAAAGGCAAATCCACAAAGAAACTAAATTAGTGTTGCCATGGGTGAGGAGAGAACAGGAGTGACCGCTAATGTTTCTTTCTTTCTTTTTTTTTGGTACAGGCAGGCGGCAGACCAACTGAGCTAAATCCCTGACCTGCTGTTTCTTTCTATGGTAATGAGAATGCTCTGGAGTTGGTAGTGCTGGTCGTCTAGTGCTCTGAATTTACTAAAATCCACAAATTGTATATTTTAAAAGGTAAATTTTACAGTAAATGCATTATACTCATTAAAAAAAAATAACAAGAACCCAGTGTGAGAGGATATATGTGAATATAGTTTATTCTCTAAACTGAAATTTCTAGATTCATGGACTCAATATAAATTTCCCAGGTCCCACCAAAAAACTTAATATTCTCAAGGCAGTTTCTCATAAATAGTAAGATATGATCCTGCTTTTCAATTAAGACTCAGGCTAATCACACCTGCATTTTATAACATTATATGGTAATCTAAATAGTCCAGAGCTGCAGAAAGGTAAGAAAATAAGAATTTCAGTTTACATCAGCTACTATCTCCTCTGGTGGGAAAGAAGTATCGCCTTGCAGGTTCAGGAAACATCCACTGTGTTAACTAGATCTGGGAGGTAACAGCGCAGCTCTTGGGGAAGAACCATTCACCAAGATGAGAAAAGGGAAAAGCCCTTGAAATGTGTACCAAAAAACTTTCTTTCAAAACAGAAGAAAAAAACAAAACCCCAGCCTTTTCCCATGGCCACTGAATTTAGTAGTTCAGTTCCTCTTTGGTTGTATAACTTGCCTCAGAAATCCATACACCCCAGATTAGATCTACACACCCCACCCCTACTGGTTGTGAAATAGCCTAGGAGTATGAGGACCACTGTGACTTCCATGTAATAAAGCCCAGACTCATGTCTGTGACTCCACACTGCCTGGTACACATATACTCTGTATTCAGCTTGCTTCCTTGCCTTTTCACTATCACACCAAACATGCAGCTACTCATTAGCAGCCTTTTAATGGCCTCTGTCCACACCACATCATACCTATCACATACTGTTTCTTTTCAAGACAGGGTCTCACTATGTAACCTAGGCTTGCTTCAAACTCAAGATCCTCCTGCCTTAGCCTCCCAAGTGCAGGGATTATAAGTGTGTGCCACCACACCAGGCTTCACATACTCTGTTTATTAAAAGCAGTTTCTGTTTTCAGCATGGAAGCACAGTATAATATCCCTAAGCGGCACAATGCACAATCATTGTGCTTAGAATAAAATCCACACTTCTTTCCACAGACTGAAGTATGAGAACAAGCTGGCCCCCCTAACAGACTGTCCTAGAGGTGAATAGAAGTCAAACAGCCACAGAGAACAATCTAGTAGGTATTTCAAAATGCAGTCCACAGACTATAGTTTCTAGAAACAGTTGCTCTTGGTCCTCTTCAATTTCATCTTGTATCATTCTCTTACCCCCACCCCCAGTTCCCACATGCTTTAGCCCCTCTAGTCTTCTGCAGTGTTTCCCAAATGTATCAAGCTTTCTGAGATCTTGACCTTCATCATTTCCCATTTTCTCTGCCCAGAACTCCTTGTATGGCTGGCTCTTTCTTATCAACCAAGTCTCAACTCATTCTTTCTCTGACCAGTCTCAAATAAGTAGTTGTGTCACCCAGTGATGCCCAATCATTATAACTTCACCTTGCTATCTTCATAGCACTTCACACTTATTTTATTCATGTATTACTTGTTTACTACCTATCTTTCAGGCTATGAAAGCTCCATCAAAGTAGGAACCTTGATCCTCAAATTCACAACTACATCTCCAATTCCTCACAAAACAGTAGGCACTCAAAAATTTGCTGATTAGCTGGGTGTGGTGGCAGACACCTGTAATTCCGGCATCAGGAGGCTGAGGCAGGAGGATCACCATGAATTCAAGGCCAGCCTGGGTTGCATAGAGAGTTCAAGGCCAGCCTGAAGTACACAGCAAGACCCTGTCTCACCAAAAAAAAAAAAAAAAAACA
>NW_022900934.1:26200909-26217188 GCF_012274545.1 Fukomys damarensis
AAAAAAAAAAAAAAAAAGCTGATTAAATAAATGTGTAGCAAGAATATGTACTGCTAACTTAATAACCTTTCAAAAATCTCTGAAGAGGGCAGGAATTTTACAGTGCAATGCTATAAATGCTATGTTATTGAACTTTTTCCCTATGGCAAGAGGGGGTGACTTCCTGTTAAGTTCTTACACCATCGTTGTTCTAAATATGGTAAAGGAAAAAATGGGTTTCAACGTATTATTTTAGGGATTTGCCCCACTCATGGTTCAGGCTGAAGACTGAGACTAGAAATCAAGCACTGTAAAGCTATAAATTTAAAAAAAATGGGGGGTATTTGGGATCAAACTGAAGACCCCACACATGCTTGGCAAGTGCTCTTAACACTGAGCTACACTCCCAGTTCCAGACTGAAATCTTTCATTAAACAGAAAAATCAAGTCAATTGACATAAGGAGAAATAATCAATAATCAACCCGTTTGGAGGAAAACAAATACCAAAGAATTTAAGCAAGAATCTTCCTTTGCTTAAGTTCAAATGTCACATTTTTTTCTTTTTTTTTAAATTGGTACCAGGAATTGAACTCAGGGTCTTGTGCTTGCTGGGCAGGTGCTGTGCCACTGAGCTACATCCCAGCCCGTCACATCTCTTTCTGTGTCTTGTCATTCACTCCTAGGATAAAATTATTTGCTGAGGAAGCAATTCCCAGGAAAATTCAGGAAATCTCTTTGGATTAAATGACTTCAATTTTAGTTCTGATCTCTTGACAAGTAGAATGTGAGCTGAACTTCTAGAAGAAAGGACAGTCCTTTAAAAATTTACTTCCTGGGCTCTGTACCAAAAGCCAGAAAGTTCTGATCCTCCCTCCAAGCACAGTCTTTTACTTTCATCCTCATCCACACACACGACATCCTAATGAGCCTCGTCATAATGAGCCTTCATCCCTAAGGTGCTATGCGGCCCTGTGAGGGCATGGGAAGGGAGACAACCAGGAAGGGGTAGAAGTGTTTTTCAAACGTAGTTCATGGACCACGTCCCTCATAGTCACTGGAGCGCTTAAAAAAGTGTACACTCCTGGGGACTGCCCAATCTTACGGAATTATAATCTTTTGAGAGTGAGGCTCAGGAAACTGCATTTTATCATGCTTCCCCACAACCTAAGATTCTTATGCACAGTAAAGTTTGAGAATCAATGGGATAAAAAGACCCTAGGAGAGAGGCAATGAGGTGAAAGAGAAAAGACAGAAGGAGTAAGAAAGGGTCTGGGGATGCAAGATGAGGTTGGCATGCTCTGGGATAGCGGCAGTTCAGAGGGGTGCGCGCTGGGAGCAAGAAAGGGTGGAGGTGATGACAAGGCTTGGGCTGGGAGGCTGGTCAGAGGTGAGGTCGCATCCAAGCACTGGTCAGAACAGTGGGGAGGCGGGGAGAGCAGGGTCTGGACGTGAAGAGGAGGAGCGAAGTGGAAAGAGTTGGGGTGGGGTGTTCTTCGAAGGGTGATTTGGGCTGAGAGGTGAAAATTAGGGAAATGGATCTACAGGGGGCGGGGACCAAAGTAGGAATGAGAACCGGCGGAGGTAGGAGCCGAAGAATTCCTCCGAACGGCGCTTCCTCTAAAACTCCTGGCCTTGACAAGCCTGAGTGCGAGGCAGGGGAGGGGGATTTTGAGGGAGGCGAGCCAGTCAAGGGTGACCTGAGGAGGGGTCCTGGAGATGGCTAGGGACCAGGCAAGGGGCGCCAGAAAGTCCTGGGATATCCAGGAGGGCCCTGCTTCAGTTCCAGCTCCCAGTCTCCTTCACTCACCATCGCCGCCGCCATCTTGGATCCACGTGTCGCGTTGATGACGTCAGCGGAAGTGGTACTCCCTGGTTACAGAGTACAAGAGGTGGTCGCCCAGCTGCAATGATAGTTGCAGTACTCGGAGAGTCGAAGGTGATTTAACTTCTGATTAACACCTTAAGCTAGATAGTCAGATCGCGGATTAGGCAAAGAGAGAGGACAGTGTAACTACTGGAATCATATTAGCTCCTGGCAGAGAACGCTCCTCCCCTACTCCCTCTGCCCTCTGGGTAAAGGGGATATGTGAAACACTCTTGCTTTCTGGGCGCCATCTTTAGTATTGGCAGGAAAAAACCCGTTGCCGGGGTTACCTGGGACCTTGCTATGGAGGAGTTTGGTTGGCATCTGGGCTCCTACAGTTGTAAGACTCTGAGAATAATTTGTAATTATATATTTACTGGGCTATCCTATATCCCCTCTAATATACTGTAGTCTTTATGAAGGTAGGATCCTGTCTATTTTACCTTTTTCTGCCTCATGTCATCTGTAAAATTGAAAATGGAATATATTACTTACATCATAGACTTATGATGAGGATCGATTCAATGACATAATAGTATGTAGGATGTATTTAATAAACAGTTGTCACTATATGTTTATACTCCTTCAGGCATACAATAAGTGCACAAAATAGTTCATTATTACATCAATCAGCGAAAAGCAATGTATTTTGTGGAGAAATCTTTGAATGTAGGCTTCACTATGCTAACTAGCTAAGTGTGTGACTTGAGGTAAATCACTCAAATCTCCTAATCCTCAGTTTCTGTGGCAAGAAAGGACTCAGACAATCTAGTAATGAAGATTGGGAAAGACCTTAAAGTTCACTTGACCCGCGTATATCACTGTTAACTGAATACCCTTGCTATCTTCTCAGACTGTTTAAGAAATTGATAAAAGAATAATCATGGTTAATAATAATAATGATCTGTACTTACTAAACATTTTTTATGTGTTGTATCATTTTGTGTACAACACTCTTAGTTATCTAATTCTACCTTTTGGCAGTGGACAGTTGAACTCTAATACCCACATATGAACACTACTGTGGTAGATTTTCTGCAAAGATGGCTACCAAAAAGCCCTCTTCCTTTGTTGAGCATACTGTTTCTCCTGCCAAAAGATAGACTATTCTCCTTTTGCATATGGCGGGACAGATCATTTTCTTTGATCAGTGAAGGCACAAGTGACTGCTAGTTCTTGGTATAAACTTTATGAGGCTTGGCGGCTTTTGCCTCCACCCTCTAGGATATAAAGAAGTCTGGCTGCTCTGCCTGAGAGCACCATGGTGAGACAGTGAGACCCAGTCAATGCCCCAAGATATTCTAGAAACTCTGGCTGAGCACTACATATGAGTGATATCATCTTAGACATTCCAACCCCAGTTGAGCTATCAACTGAGCCACAGGAATAACCTCATCAACATTATATGGAACAAATATCTATCCAGCTGAGCCTAGTTGTTTTAGGGTTGGGGATGGTTTATTATACAGTAATAGGTAACTAAAACATACCAGTAAACTTTTTTTGTTGTTTGTTTGTTTTTTTGAGATAGGGTCTTGCTATGTGTTCCAGGCTGGTCTTAAACTCATCATGTCACTCAGGCTGGCCCAAACTTACAGAGATTCTCCTGCCTCATTCTCCTGAGTCCTGGGATTACAGTTGTGCACCATCACGCCAGGTGATATGCATAAACTTTTATGATCTGAACAACCATTTTAAAGAGTAGCAAGTTTGTTGCTGTCCCCAAGGGAATGACAAAAAGAATTTGCCAGCTTCATAGTTACAGTCATATTCCACCCTTATAATGAGTTCTGGAAGTTGGGTGCATTTCTGAGTGCTTGAAGAGGAATGACTAATAAAGAACAAAGCTTCATAAGTGGCATATTATTCCTCAATATTTCCATTTTTCCTTCTCATGTTTCATATTTTCTGCAATGGGCCTCCATGTTCCAGTGTCCATCTGACATAAACCAGAATCCTGGAACTAAACTGTCTTGTTTTTTATCCAATTTCTATCACTCATGAGCTCCACAACATGGGCAAGTTTCTTTTAATTTTTTTTTTTGTGGTACTATATACTTACCACTTTGATCATTTTAAAATGTATGATAGGTACCCTGTTAAACGGTGACCTACTGCACATCTCTTCCCAGCTCTGTGTTCAGCACCACTGGGTTGGTAGCAGGGCCAGCTTAACCGTGAAGGTGGGTGGCAGAGTGCACAAGAAGCCCCCATACTCGCTGCCTACATACTTGTGAAAAAATGTTTCAAGGAAATTAATTTCTCTTCCTCCTCCTAGTGCTGGGGATTGAATTCATGCTAGGTAAGAGCTCTTCCACCGAGCTACACTCTCAACTCCCAATTTCTTTTAAGATCAGCAGTAAAAAATTAACTTTTGTTAAGATTTTCCTGTAAAGAGCCAGGTAAATAGTTTATATATAGTAAATAGTTTAGACTTTGCTGCCCATAGGATGGTGTCACTACTACTCAACTTAGCTACTACTCAACACAGTCATGGTAGGAATAAGTAGCTGCATACAAGGCATAAATAGTAGGTATGGCTGTTCCCAGTAAAATAATGTGATGGAGAAAACTGTTAGTATTGTAGATTACTTTTCACTATGTGTAATATCTGTAGCTGTTGTATTATGACTGACACAAAAATAAGACTTTATTTGAAACCTACCCTATTCAGTAAAGTTACTGGTCACATTGATGAATGAGTCAATTTTCCATTAAGTCTCCATTATTTCCTGTAGGAACTGTGCTTGGAAAGGGAATGTTGTTGAGCAAGTTACCACTGTGGATAACCAAAACTTAACCCTGCGAGGAAACTCTGGGAAATGATGCAAGACACTGCCTCAGAGTTATCTCACCTGGGGGAAAGTAGTGGGAGTCATTAATTGCATATTGCTCCCTGTGGGTGTTAATTATTTGGCACTTTCAGCCTTCTGGGAACACTGGCAGCTGAGACTTTTTGCAGTTTTAGGGGAAAAAAAGCCCTCAGGCATAGTGGTGCAGATCATGGCAGCACAGAGTCCCACTCACTCTAAGGGACCTGATCCCTGACAGCGCATGTCACACCCTCTGAGGCAAGAGGCTGAAGGAGGACTGGCAGCTCTTCCTGAGGACCTAATATGGCAGCTGGAGCTCCAGCCTTCACATGCACATTCCAGGCAGTGAGGTAAGGGAAGAGATTAAAAAAATAAGAGGTAAGGGCCAGGGATTTAGCTCAGTGGTGTTGCCACCTGCCTTGCAAGCACAAAGTCCCAAGTTTTATCCCTCTCCCCCCACCCCGCCAAAAAGAAAAAAGAAACGAAAAGAAAAAAAAAGGTAAAGAGCCTGTCTGTGCCAGTCATCTATTAAGAAAATTTCCTGGAAGCTGCCACTTCCACTTACAAACTACTAATCAGAGCTTAATTACATGGCTATATTTTGCTGCAAGAAAGAGTGGAAAGTGTAACCTCCATTCTAGGTGGTCATGTGCCCCTGAAAAGTTCACTCTGGAAGAAGGGGAAATATGTAAATGGAGACAAGTGGTGGTCACTGACACCCCCAAAAGGGCAGGAATGCAAAGAGAATGGAAATTGATAGAGCCCTGTGTCAGAATATACTGTGATGGGGGAAGACACCTGACAAAAGTGAGGGCTAGGTAGGGAAATGAGGTAGTTTTATTCCGGGTCCTGGGGAAAGGTGAAAGAAATGCTTCCCCTACATTTAAACTCAATGCCACATCTAGGACTGGGCTAAAGCAGGTCATTGTGCCTTAGAACGCAGGGTCTTACTTTGCCTTCCTTTGCCACTCCAGGGGAGGAGTGCATGCAGATGGGTAACGCAAAATATATCCCTGTGGGTTTTGTTTTTGGTTGATTTTTTTTCGCGGGGGACTGGGAACTTGCACTTGTGAGGAAACTTTAACTGGGAACTTAGGACCTTGCACTTGTGAGGCAGGCACAATGCCACTGAGCTAAATCCCTGGCCCTTTGATTGATTTTTTAAGAGCAGTGCTGTAGTTTGACTGTGTTCCTCAAAGTTCATATGTTGAAAACCTAATCCCCAGTTCTCACTGCTGATAGGAATGCAAATGGTAATTATGAATAAAGCTTCTGTGAACATCTATGTGCAGGATTTTGTATGGATATAAACTTTCAACTCCGATGCATGAATACGAGTGAGTACAGTTGCTGGGTCATATGGTAAGGGTGTGTTCTTGTGAGAAGGCGCCGAGTGTTGTCTGTGCCATTTTGCTTCCTAACAGCAGTGAGAGTTCCTGTTGCTCTACATCTTGGTCAGCATTTGACGTCATTAGTGTTTTTTGGATCTTGGTCACTGTTAAGTGTGTCATTGTCATTTCAATTTGCATTTCCCTAGTAACACAGGCGGTGGAGTATCTTCCGTTTGCTTATTTGCTATGTGTATGCTGTATCTCCCTTGGTGAGATGTCTTTTCAGATTCTTCTCCTGTTTTTTAAATTGAGTTGTTCATTTTAAGAGTTCTTTGTGTATTTTGGACATCAGTGCTTCATCGGGTAAATATTTTGCACATATTTCCTCCAGGCTTGGGGTTTGTCTTTTTGTTTCTTAATGATGTCCTTTGTGGAGCCAATTTTTTAATTTTAATGAAGTCAAATTTATTTAAAAAAATTTTTTTGAGATGAGCCTTTGTTACCCAGGCTGGCCTCAAACTCCTGAGCTCAAGGGATCTTCCTGACTTGGATTAATTTATTCTTTCATGAGCCATGCTTTTGGTGTTATGTCTATGCTCATATTTTCACCTGCTTTTTCTGTGGGCCAAATCAGTGTTGGCTGAAGGGAAAGCAGGAATTACCTCTTTGACTTTGTCCATATAGCAATAGGCTCCCAATTCCTGATATCACGCTTCAGCCAGTTATTACTATAATTTTATATAACAAAATCATGCAATTCAAAGACTTTTTATTTATTTATTTTTAGATGGTCTTATACGTAGTTTAGGCTGGCCTTGAACTCACTATGTAGCTCAAGCTGACCTTAAACTGAGTGCTGGAATTACAGGCTTGTGCCACTATACTTGGCTCAAAAGATTGTAACAATCCGCACTTATTTCTCTTTCACATGTCCACAGGTCAGCTGGAGATTTAGTGCCAATCTGCTGGTTGGGTCCAGACATTTTTCACTTGTCACTCACCTTCCTTGGGCCATGTTCTTTCAGGGAAAAAGACTAGAGGGCAAGCCCAGTCCCATAAACACATTGCAAGCCTCTGTTTGCATTACATCTGGTAAGATATTATTGGTCAAAGCAAGTCTCACAGCCATGCTGAATAGTAACCCAGTAATCCCAGATCATGAGGGCAGATTCCCAGCACAATACCCTAGGCTTTGCTTTCAGATATTCAAATATACATCCCAAACCAAAAAGCAAGACAGAAATTAAGTTACTGATGACAATTTGTGATATTATGAGATATATGTGTATATAAATATATCAGTCCAAGGTGGGTCATTAAAACTCTAATCTTTTCTGCCTTTCAGTATGGCCTTTTGGCAGGCCATAAAGAAACTGATTTGTGGTATCGTGGGCGATAAGATCCTCCTTGTTGCAGTGAGGTCTATGAACAGCAAAACTAAAGATAGAGGCCTTGTTGGATTTTCCCACTCAGTCTATTAGCACTCATGCCTGTGTGAGAAAGTCTCCATAAAAACCTAAGCAGACAGAATCAGCACTTCCAAAATAGTTGAACACATGGAGCTTTCTGGAGGGTGGCGGATCCAGAGAGAGCACGGGAGCTCTGCACCCCTTCTTCTAACCAATATCCTTTATAATATATCAGCAAAACCTAAGTTTTTCCCTGAATTCTGTGAGCTTTTTGAGTAAATTAATGAAACCCAGGAATAGGCTGGGAAAACCCCAACTTATGACCCATTAGTTAAACAACCTGGGGCATACAACTGGCATCTAAATGGGGAAGGGGGCTTTGGAGACTGAGCACTCAACCTGTAAAATCAGATACCATATCCAGGTAGCCAGTGTCAGGACGGAATGGAATTAGAGGACACCCAGCTAGTGTCCCCTGCTGCAGAACGTCTTGCTGATGGTTAGAAGTCCCCACACCTCCCGGGGTCACAGAAATCTGTGTGGATTTGGTATGAAGACAAAAACAGACAACACTTTGTTTTCTAGACATACATAAGTTAAAACACTGTTAGTTAAAATTTCCACTGCTCTGGTACTCAATACCCCCTGTGCTACTGAGGTGTACAGAATCAATTTAGTAGATATTGGGTTCCATGTGACCCTAGGAAGTTAATGTTATTAACTGTGACAAAATACCTAGGGAAATTAATTGAAAAAGAGGAAAGATTTATTTTGGCTCACAGCTTCATACATTTCAGGTCATAGTTTCTTGGCTTTGGCCTGTGGGAGGCAGAGTGTCACGGTGGACACACATGGAGGAGGAAACTGCTCACCTCATGTTGGCCAGAGAGAAAAGAAGGGGCCAGGGTTCTAATATCCTTTTCAAGGGCATGCCCTTAATGACTCCCTGCAACTAGGCCCCACCTTCTAGTTGCTACCATCTTCCAATAGACCGTCAAAGCTGAGAATCCATAAATGAATTAATCCATTCATTAGACCAGAATCTTCATGATCTAATTACCTTCCAAAAGCCCCTCCTGTGAACCCTGCTGCATTAGGGACCAAGCCCCTAACATATAAGCATTTAGGGAACATTTCAGATTCCAACCTTAACAGGGGTGCTGAGATACAGGCCCCTTAGAGGATGTGATAATGTAGAAAAGTGTCATTGTCTACCTCCTCTAATTTTTCCCTTATGGCAAAAGCTAACTGCCAGAAACTTCCAGCTGAGGGACCATGAAGGAAGGCAATTGCCTTCTTGTGTCCTCTGCTTCCTAACAGGTGTCCCTCTCCTTCACTGACAGCTTCCCACACCAGGTATCTCTCAGTAGTCGCAACGCCAGATCCTGAGAAGACCTGCAATACCATCTTAACCGTAATGGCTGCTTGGCCATGGGAAATGCTAGGGCTGCAGAGGGAGATCTAGACAACCAGCTCTTGTAACAGCATGGCCCGGCAGGAGAATCAGGGCCCCAGATCATTAGAAAACATTCTGGCATTCTGACAGCCCCAGATCTTGGGAGGCAAAACCTATCCAGTATACCATGGCTTTCAAAGATGTTCGTGTCCTCACTCCTAGAAACCGTGCAGATGTTATCTTTCATGGCAAAAAGGACTTTGCAAATGGATTAAGGATTTTTAGATAGAAAAATTATTTTGGATTATCTGGGGGAGTCCAGTAAAATTACAGGAACCCTTACAAGTGAAATAAAGAAGCAGGAGACCTAGAACTACAAATATAATGAGAGAAGCAGTGTTTGGGGTGATAAGCAGAAGGGGAAGAGCAGAAGGCTTCTAGGAACTGGAAAAGACAAGCAATTCTCTCCTATAGCCTCCAGTAAGAGTGCATCCCTGGCAAATCATGGCAGACTTTGACTTCTGGAACTTTTTTTTTTTTTTTTTTTTTTTTTTTTTTTTTTTTTTTTTTATCAGGACCTTGCATGTATGAAGCAGGTGCAGTGCCACTGAGCTAAATCCCAGGCCCGACTTCTGGAACTTTAAGAGAACAAATTTGTGTGGTTTAAAACCACTACATTGCTGGGGATTTAGCTCAGTGGTTCCACCTGCCTTGAAAGCGCAAGGGCCTGAGTTTCTTCCCCAGTCACCGCATTTGTGGTCATTTGTTACAGCAGCAATAGGAAGTTAGTACAGCAAGCAACTATTTTAGGACAGTTAAAAATTTTTGAGTACTGAAACTTGCTTTTCTTCACACCTTGGCCTCTGGGGAGATCCCTCTTCCTTTCTGATTTGTCATATAGCAGGAAGGCAAATAGATACCTGGGAACTGGAAGGATAGAAAAGCCGACTTTTTGGTAAAGCCTTTGGCATGCTTATATTTTATTTAAATATCTAAGAAATTATTTTTAAAGTTCCCCAGTTAATCCACAGCTGAAACTGGAATTCAGCCATTTCAGGCAATGGAAATAAACAACTTGGGGTCTCTCAAGAATGGCAGATTGTAGATCGCTAGAGTCCAGCTGAACCCACACACTTGACAGATGAGGAGCCTGGCTGGAGCGAGAGTGGGTGTCTGGGGATGGGAAGGGTGAATGGGCCCCGGAGAACTGTGCTGGAGCCTCTTACAGGTACTACCTATGCTCCTGGCTCTGCCCATCAAGGCTGCTGTTGGTACTGGCTCTCAGTGGCCGTGTAGAAGTCGTCCAGCACACTCTGGATATACTCGAAGGTGGGCCGCTCCTCTGGACGGTTCTTCCAGCAGCGTATCATAATGTTGTAGAGCTCCTCTGGACAATGGTCTGGCCGAGGCATGCGGTACCCATGCTCCAGTACCCGGATCACCTCTGGGTTGGACATTCCTGGGAAGGAGCCATGGAATTAACAAGGGAGGATGGGGAAATGGGATCCTAGGCTTGGCAGACACTTCGGGCTCACCAACTGCCATCACTCCCCATCTCACCTTGTGAGATGAGCCCCTCTCAGTGTGAAAGCCAGACACTCCCCTTTTGCAGCCTCCCTTGTAGCTACAACCTGGCCCGGGACCCAGGTTTGACCAAAAGGAGCTGCAGTGGTCTGCTGGAAGATTTCCAGGAAAGGTTTTCCCCTATGACTAAAAGAGAGACTTTGGGGGATACCCTTCCTTCCTTCCTTCGGGTACTGCGAGATGATGAAATAGTTGGAACGGTCATCTGAACAAAGAGGAAAATAATCACAGATAAACTGATGTCTGTTCTGGTGTTGGATGAACCAGCTACCAAGGCCAGACTTAGGATGGGAAACAATAACTTGCCTATTATTTTGGCCATTCTGTTTTTGTTATTTTTCGTTACTTTCAGTCAAATGCATCTGAAAAGATTCAGGGTTTTATAATCTATTGCCTGGTTTTTGCTAGTGTACTCACAAGACAAAACAGGTAGCCAGACCCAAGATTACCTTACAAGTGGGACCATTTTCTTGTTCAACTTGTTTATATTATCCACAAGAATAACTATTAAGTGCCTATGATCCCCAATCTAGCTGCCTTGAACTCCAAACTCATGTATTTGAGTGCTTTCTTAGACATTTTTGTTTGGATGTGCATATGTCACCTCAAATTTATTTAACAGGGCGAAAACAACTCTTGGCTTTTCACTGCTCTATCAAAGCCAGGATAACCATCCTTGATTGCTTTCTCCCTCACCTTCTCCATCAGCAGGTCACAGCTTATCTTTTTTTTGAAAGGTAGCATCAGTTTATCAATTCATCTCTGCCACCAGTGCCACCTCCCTGTGTAGGCCATCATCACCTCTGCCTGGGCCACTTCTGTGGCTGCCTCACAGATGGCCGCCCCATCCCCCTCTTCCCTTCCACACTGAACCAAAGCACCCCTTAAAGGCAAAAATCAGATAGTGCTTCTTCCCATCATCTGCCCAAATCCCTCCCTTAGGTTCCCATGCACTTTGGCTAACACCCTACTTTGCACCATGACCCTGGGCCCTGCCTGTCCAGTCCCTATTAACTTTCTTTACCTATCATCTGCTCTTGTTCCTTGTCTCCAGCTGCCTGGCTTTCTTGCTGTTCTTGACACACTTAAGTCCCCATGAACAAGCAATGCCTGGGCTCCTCTCTCTAGATCTGTCTTTCAGCTCAAATAGGACCTGCTCTGAATGGTGCTCCCTGTCCACAGGAGCCCATGTTACTCTCTCTCACACCTTGCAGCTTACTTTTCTTCTCAGGAGTGATCTCTGTTTAGTGTGTGCTCCTCCATTGTCTTCTTATGATCAGGGACCACTTCTCTCACTGTATCCGCAGTACAGTAAGAATTCAACAAATAGGGCCGGGGATTCAGCTCAGTGGTGCTGCTCCTGCCTCATAAGCACAAAGCTCTGAGTTTGATCCCCAGTGAGCACGCACGCGCGCGCGCGCACACACACACACACACACACACACTCACACTCACACACACTTCAACAAATACTGTTGAATAAACCTGGTGTGTACATGTTTTAGTTCTAACCCTCACAAACACCTTTTGGAGGTGAACAGTTGTCTGTATATTTCTGTTTACAGAAGACGACACTGGGATAGAAGGAGTAAAGTGAATTTCTCAAAGTTTATTAGCTGATGGAGACAAGATTCAAATTTGGCACTGTTTACATAAAAATTCAGGGCCTCTTTATAGAGCCCTATCTTGCTTCTCTCTAGTGTCTGGCTAGTTACCCATTCAAGCCATCAAAGGAATAGGGAGCCTCATTGTTCACAGAGTTCCAGGTAATACATGTACTGGGTACGTTTGTATACCCATATGGTCTACTCAATGTAGGTACTGCCTATATTGGCACTGGGTTATATTCATCCATTCAACAAAGAGTTGCTAAGCACCCACTATATACAAACATGATTTCTGTCCCTCAGAAGTTCAGAGTCTGATGGGAAAATTATTAAACAAATACAGAGTTATCAATTGTGATGAATGACATGAATGAAAGAGCATAGGTTATCATGGAAGAGTATCACAATCATGGAAGAGTATCACAAGAGAGATGCATGGTCCTTTAGGTATCTGGACGGTAAGGGACAGCCTGAAGCTGCAGAAGGAGGCAGTGGTTAGATCATGAGGTGTCTGTAAGCTATATGAGTGTCTGGGATTTTGTTCTAATTATAATGGGACTACAATAAAGAGAAGTGGAGAAGGGATCTGATTCAGAAATTAGAAAACAATCTCTGTGGCTACAGGTGGAGAAGAAAGCACAAAGCTCTGAGTTTGATCCCCAGTGAGCACGCACGCGCGCGCGCGCACACACACACACACACACACACACTCACACTCACACACACTTCAACAAATACTGTTGAATAAGCCTGGTGTGTACATGTTTTAGTTCTAACCCTCACAAACACCTTTTGGAGGTGAACAGTTGTCTGTATATTTCTGTTTACAGAAGACGACACTGGGATAGAAGGAGTAAAGTGAATTTCTCAAAGTTTATTAGCTGATGGAGACAAGATTCAAATTTGGCACTGCTTACATAAAAATTCAGGGGCTCTTTATAGAGCCCTATCTTGCCTCTCTAGTGTCTGGCTAGTTACCCATTCAAGCCATCAAAGGAACAGGGAGCCTCATTGTTCACAGAGTTCCAGGTAATACATGTACTGGGTACGTTTGTATACCCATTTTCTCAAAGTTTATTAGCTGATGGAGACAAGATTCAAATTTGGCACTGCTTACATAAAAATTCAGGGGCTCTTTATAGAGCCCTATCTTGCCTCTCTAGTGTCTGGCTAGTTACCCATTCAAGCCATCAAAGGAACAGGGAGCCTCATTGTTCACAGAGTTCCAGGTAATACATGTACTGGGTACGTTTGTATACCCATATGGTCTACTCAATGTAGGTACTGCCTATATTGGCACTGGGTTATATTCATCCATTCAACAAAGAGTTGCTAAGCACCCACTATATACAAACATGATTTCTGTCCCTCAGAAGTTCAGAGTCTGATGGGAAAATTATTAAACAAATACAGAGTTATCAATTGTGATGAATGACATGAATGAAAGAGCATAGGTTATCATGGAAGAGTATCACAATCATGGAAGAGTATCACAAGAGAGATGCATGGTCCTTTAGGTATCTGGACAGTAAGGGACAGCCTGAAGCTGGAGAAGGAGGCAGTGGTTAGATCATGAGGTGTCTGCAAGCTATATGAGTGTCTGGGATTTTGTTCTAATTATAACAGGACTACAATAAACAGAAGTGGAGAAGGGATCTGATTCAGAAATTAGAAAACAATCTCTGTGGCTACAGGTGGAGAAGGGTCTGCAGAGAGAAAGGGAGAAACAGAGAGAGAGACTAAGAGATAATATACCACCCATGTGCCAAATGCTGTTGGCCTGCACGTGAGTGGAGGCCATGGGTTAGACATGGGCAGACACAGAATGTTTTGGAGTTGAACGGTGAGAACTTTGTGACTGCTTGGATGTAGTAAAGGGTGAGAGGGGAAAAGAGAGCCAAGGAGGGTCCCAGAGTGCTGGCTTAAGAAATTGGGTAGACTGCCTTGTAAACGCAAGGTCCCGAGTTTGATCCCCGGTACCAAAAAATATAAATAAATAAATAGGGCCGGGGATTTGGCTCAGTGGTTGCGCCACCTGCCTTGCAAGTGCAAGGGCCCAAGTTCGATCCCTGGTACCAAACAACAACAACAACAACAACAACAAACAAAGAAACAAACAAAATAAATAAATAAAATAAATTGTATGGATGATGGTACCTTTAACTGAAATGGGAAACTACAAGAAAGGTCAAGGTGGGGGAGGAACAAGAACTTAGTTTGATGGACATGTTGACAAGATGGGCCATTGCCAGGCTGGGTTCTAAAAGCAGCAAGTAAGGGACAGCCTGAAGCTGGAGAAGGAGGCAGTGGTTAGATCATGAGGTGTCTGCAAGCTATATGAGTGTCTGGGATTTTGTTCTAATTATAACAGGACTACAATAAACAGAAGTGGAGAAGGGATCTGATTCAGAAATTAGAAAACAATCTCTGTGGCTACAGGTGGAGAAGGGTCTGCAGGAGAGAAAGGAGAAACAGAGAGAGAGACTAAGAGATAATATACCACCCATGTGCCAAATGCTGTTGGCCTGCACGTGAGTGGAGGCCATGGGTTAGACATGGGCAGACACAGAATGTTTTGGAGTTGAATGGTGAGAACTTTGTGACTGCTTGGATGTAGTAAAGGGTGAGAGGGGAAAAGAGAGCCAAGGAGGGTCCCAGAGTGCTGGCTTAAGAAATTGGGTAGACTGCCTTGTAAACGCAAGGTCCCGAGTTTGATCCCCGGTACCAAAAAATATAAATAAATAAATAGGGCCGGGGATTTGGCTCAGTGGTTGCGCCACCTGCCTTGCAAGTGCAAGGGCCCAAGTTCGATCCCTGGTACCAAACAACAACAACAACAACAACAAACAACAAAGAAACAAACAAAATAAATAAATAAAATAAATTGTGTGGATGATGGTACCTTTAACTGAAATGGGAAACTACAAGAAAGGTCAAGGTGGGGGAGGAACAAGAACTTAGTTTGATGGACATGTTGACAAGATGGGCCATTGCCAGGCTGGGTTCTAAAAGCAGCTCCAAGTTGTTGGCCCTTCTCTTACCTGGGTAAGGGATCCGGCCATAGGTGACAATCTCCATCAGGAGGATGCCAAAGGACCAGACATCAGACTTGATGGTGAAGGAGCCAAAGTTGATGGCTTCAGGAGCTGTCCACTTGATGGGGAACTTGGCCCCTACAGGGTTGAACAGGACAAGGTGAGGGGAGTCTGGGGAGCAGTCAGAGTGGGCTCTCTGCTAGAGTGAAGGAACAGTGTAAGACGATGATTGCCCTGCAGTGGGGCCACTCTGTGGATGCAAGGGGCATCCATGCTGTAGACAGATGGCTAAAGTGGGGAGAGATCACTCTGGGGGGCTACCTCACTGAGTCATGAACTATAATTGGAGAAGTGGAGTCCTAGAGGTCACAGACTCTTTAGGGACAGAAAGACTTCAGGGAGTATCAGTTAGTGCCTCAGTCACTTTATCTTGGCAATAAGGGAAGGGAGGACTTCAGCCTCTGAGGCTTCCGCCAGTCACTGGATGTCTCCTTCCCTCCTTCTACTGAGTCTAGGGTAGGTTTGTTAGCCTTTTATTAGTACTTATCCTAATTATATTACAATTGGTGAACATGGCCTGTAAGACATACAGATGCTCCTCAATTTATGATGGGATTACATTCCGATAAACCCATAATAAATAGAAAATACCATAAATCAAATGCACTAAACTAAGCATAATGGTGTATACTTGTAATCTCAACTTCTCAGGAGGCTGAGACAAGAGGATCACAGGTTTGAGGCCAGCCTATGCTACTTAGTGCCTGCCTCAAAATAAAAAATAAAAGGGCCAGGGATGTAGCTCAGTGGTAGAATGCTCACCTACCATGTGTGAGGCCCTGAGTTCAATCTGCAATATTGGGGTGGGGGGAGCATTGCATTCACCTAACCTACCAAATGGCCTAGCTTAGCAAAACAACACAACACACTGAAGTATTGTGATTGTACGGCCAACTACACTGCTACTGCCCAGCGAGAAAGTAACATGCGTATTACTAGGCTGGAGATGAGATCAAATTTCAAAATTGGAAGTGTAGGTTCTCCCCAATGTGATTGCTTTCATAAAGTGGAAAAACCCTAAATTGAGCTATCATAAGTTGGGGGTCATCTGTTGTTCTTTGGAATTTGGCAAGACCTGCTTTATGGCTGGTATAGAATTGGAAATGTTCTCTGCTTATATATATAGATAATATATATACTATCTATATAGATAATATATAGATAATATATATACTATCTATATAGATAATATATAGATTA
>NW_022900934.1:26217261-26247072 GCF_012274545.1 Fukomys damarensis
ATCCCCTCTCTTCCTTCTTTTAGATCTAGGGTTTTCTTTATTTCCTGCTTATTTTATCCTGGTATGAAATTATACATTCTACTTTGATTCTTTTGATACCCTCGATTTAAACATTTTTTGTGATATTGAGGATTGAACCCAGGGCTTTTGCCCCAAGTTATGACCCCAGACCATTTTTATACTATTTTATTTTGCGACAGGGTCTCACTAAGTCATTAAGTTGCCCAGACTGGGGTGGAGCTTGAGATCTTCC
Source organism: Fukomys damarensis (assembly GCF_012274545.1). Lineage (NCBI taxonomy): Eukaryota > Metazoa > Chordata > Mammalia > Rodentia > Bathyergidae > Fukomys > Fukomys damarensis. The sequence goes on from NW_022900934.1 coordinate 26,217,515, forward strand.
TGCCTCAGCCTCCCAAAGTGCTGGGATTCTATAATCCTACCTAATAGCCTAGCTTAGCAAAACAACACAACCCACTGTAAGGTATTATGATTGTGTGGCTAACTGGGTGCTGTGGCGCACTGCCACTGTCCATGTACTACCCAGTTTAAATTTCTGTATTGAGTTATAACAAACATGAAATAAAGTGCCCAACTTGATGCATCTTTATATATGTATACACTCTAGTAATCCCCATCAGATCAGAACGTTTCCACCATCTCAGAGGTCTCCCTTCTAGTCAATACCTCCCTGCTCCAGGTAGCTACTATTCTGACCTCTGCTGCCAAAAATGATTTTGTCTATCTTTTTTCTTTAACAGCTTTATTTGAGATATAGTTCAGAGACCACAAAATCCACTCGTTTGAGTTGTACAGTGTGCGGGCCGGGGATCTAGCTCAGTGGTGCCACCGCCTGCCTCACAAGCACGAGGTCCCGAGTTCGATCTCAGGTACCAAAGAAAAAAGAAAAGATAAAGTGTACAATGTGATGACTTTTCAAATATTCATAAAGTTGTAAATTTTAGAATATTTTCACCCCCTAAAAAACCCCACAGCAAAAAATCTCATCTCTCCACAGCTTCCTGTATCCCCTGAAACCACTAATCCACTTCCTATCTCTAGGACAGTTTGCACGTGCTTTGTTTTCAGCTTCCACTTAACATGTTTCTGAGGTCCATACGTGCTGCGGTGCAGCCACTACTTCACTCCACTCTGTGGCGGAACAGCGTTCTGTTGTGTGGATGGATATTCCACGTTTTGTTTATCCGTTCGTCAGTTGATGGACATTAATCAGGGCTGTGCCCATTTTTTAGCTATTATGAATAATGCTGCTATGAGCTTTCATATACAAGTTTTATCTGTTTTAGAATTTCATACGAATAGAACTATTCAGGGCCTCCTCTTTTTTTTGTCTGACTTCCTTCCCGTTGATATTGTGTCTGCGACAGTCAGCATTGCTGCATGGTATTATGTTATATGACCGTGCCACAATTTACATCCATCCTGCTGTTTATGGGCATTTGGATTCTTCCAAGTTTTCATCTACTTTCCGTAAAGTTGCTCTTACCCTTATTTTTTTTTATTTTGCTGTACTGGTGACCGCAGGCAGCGAAACTACTGAGCTAAATCCCTGGCCTTCTTACCCTTATTTTTTTATTTTTTTTTGGTACCGGAGATTGAACTCGGGTCCTTGCGCTTGCAAGGCAGGCCACCGAACCGCTGAGCTAAATCCCCGGCCTTCTTACCCTTAATTTCATCATGTACTTACCGAAGTCTCAAACTGATCAGTACTTTTCAGTCTGGCCTGAGATTTCCCTCTCAAAGTCACTGGGTGAGATTCAAATCCAAGGCACTGCCCGGGGCACCAAGTTTACGAGTGCAGAGGAGACACTGGGCTAGAGCTCCGCCTTCACAGGTCTTCAGGTCTTTGCGCTCAGCACTCGCACCCCACCCATGTGGACACACCGGCCTGCTGCGCAGCCCTCCCTACCTTCCCGAGCAGTGTACTCATTGTCCTCGATGACCCGGGCCAAGCCGAAGTCAGCAATCTTACACACCAGTGATGCAGAGACCAAGATGTTGGCGGCTCGGAGGTCTCGATGAATGTAGTTCCTCTGCTCGATGAAGGCCATGCCTTCTGCAATCTGTACCCAAAACAGAGACACCCTCATCCTCAGACCTGCCTGGCCCACGCGGTTTCCACCCAACAGCTGGAGAGGAATGACCCAGTGGGAGAGAACTAGAAAATGTCCGCACCAGCTCCTTTTTTGTCACAAGAGTCCTGGGGTCAGGCTGGCATTTCTGTCTACCTATCTAGGCTCAGGGGATTCTCCAGACTTGGCTCAGTTTGGGGAGTTCTCCATAACTCCAAAACTTCCAGAGAATACTTTGAAATGTCCTCAAAGAAAAAGCAATGGGATTATCTCTCTGGAACACACACACACACACACACACACACACACACACACACACTGCACACATCAGGATATTATGAAGAACATTCATCCACAGCCCCTTTCAGGGACAAGCTAGACTCATGTCATATTCTGCTCTATTTTTTACGCCTTCATCCCCACGCCTGCCTAAAATAATTTTTTTCACTTATTCATTCAACAAAAAAAAACTATGGAGTATCCTGGGGGTGCCTGACATGTGACTTGAGCAGGAGGTAATCCAGACAAAGCCTGTGCAGGGAGAGATAAGTACTATACAGATAGAAGAGATGGGTCTGGGCAAGAGGACAAGAAGTGTAGAGGAGAAGTCATTATGGTCTCTGTTTAACAGAGAGTCAGAGATACTATTCCTGACCACATGCCAGGAAAACTCTGAATGTCCGCCTCACACCTTGGTTCTAGATTACTGATCTAGTGCCCCACTCTGCCTGTAAAGTTTCCAGAACGCCAGTTCTGGAGGGCAGCAGGTGGGTGCAATCTGGTAAGATTCATTGGGCAGACTAGGGCAGAAAAGTCTGGACAGACCAAACCAAGGCACTGCCAGCAGGCAGTGGCCAATGGGTGGCACACTTGCAGAGTGAACAGCAGGGGGCACCCAAGGCAGCAAGAACAGGTCTACACTTAAAAATTTGAAAATGACTTTAGCTTCTTTATATATGGGGCATGGGATGAGGCAGGGTCTCTAGGGAGTGTGGGAAAGTTGCAAGGTGTCCTTAGACCAAGAACCAGCAAAACTTATTAGGCTGTTGGTAGATAATGTTGTTTGCTTATTATGTTACTTAAACACAGCATTTATTGTGCTTTGGGGCAGGTACTTTTACTATCAGTCCTCTTTCCAGAGAGGAGAAAAACAAAGCCCAGAGAAACAAATAACTGTCCCATAAAAACACAGCTTTTAACCTGTAATCCACAGTCCTCTCAGAACCAACACTTATGTATTTACTCTCCTTTTTTTTCCCCTCCCCCAGTACAGGGATTGAACCCAGGTCACTCTGCTGCTGAACCACATGCAAAGCTTTTTACATTTTTTTGTTTTGAGACAAGTTGCCCAGACCAGCCTTGAACTTGTTTTTTGTTGTTGTTGTTTCTTCTTCTTTTTTTTTTTTTTTTTTTTTTTTTTTGAGACAGGGTCTCACTGTGTAGTTGACACTGACCTGGAACTCACTATGTAGCCCAGGCTGGTCTCGAACTCATAGTGATCCTCCTGCCTCAGCCTCCCGAGTGCTGGGTTTACAGGTGTGCGCCACCACGCCCGGCTGCAGCCTTGAACTTGGCAATCCTCCTGCCCCAGCCTCCAGAGAAGCTGAGTGTATAGGCACGCACCGTTGTCTCCAGCTTGCCTCGTGTTATTTTACGGAGCAGACACTAATTCCGACAGTCATTCTTTTTTAATACGCCCTAGTCCATGCTCCTCTAGTACTGGTTTTCTCCTGATCTCAGTGGGGCAGGAATTATCACCCCTACTGAGGACTCAGGAGAGGATCATGAGTAATGGCTCTGCACCTACTTCACCACCTGTACCTCACTGTTCTCTGGACCGGGGACAGCAGTAGCCCCTGTCTCAAGGGGTCATGTGAAGATGAACCCTCGAGGCCCACATCAAAGTCTTCAGACAGTGTCTGCTGTACAGTACTCACACTGGCGGTGGCCAGCATTGCTCCCAGCAGGGAGAGCCACACGCTGCAGGGTTCAGCACCTTGTTCCAAGCCCCACAGGCAGAGCTGGGAGCAACACAAAACCTAGGCCCATACGCTTACAGAGTGCTGCTTCTCCAAGATTTGTCCATGGAATGGGTAATGGGTAGGTTTACAGGACGCAGGGTGGGTCTAAAAACTGAGGCTGATGAAGGTGGGAAGAGCTCATGACCACCAAGCAGGTTGCCCTGAGGGCAAGCTCTAGAGCTTGGTTGGCTTCCAAGAGCATCAGAGAACCTCAGAATCCAAGCTGGCAGGACTTGTAAAGATATCCCAGCCCAGGGCTCTTCAAACTGGGTGTTACCGATACTTCCATATTGACTGGGAGGACAAAGGGAAGGCCGTGTATGAAGCCCTACTCTGCCTCAGTCAGAATGATTCAGCACTGGGGATCAAACACAGGGACTTCATACTGAGCTATATATCCCCAGGGCTTGTTACATTTTATTTTGAGACAGTGTCTCACTAAATCACAAATTTGCCAGGCTCTGTTAGAACTTGAGATCCTTCTGCCTCAGCTTCCTAGAGTGCTGGGATTATAGGTGTGTCGTGATGCCAGATTCTTATATATATATTATAAAATATATAATTGTATATTATATATAATATATATAATGGCTACAGTTGACCAACAGAGTTGTGGCTAAAATACTATTTTTAAACTGGAAAACTACAGCTGTGGTCTGATTCCCTTATTGCACAAATGGGGGGACTGAGACTAAGAAGGTGTCGGATTAAGAGAAAGTTGAAGACGGGACTAGGGCATCCTTGTGCCACACCGTCCTCTCTAGGCCTGGAGGTGAAGATCACGTCTCCAGGTAGGTTCCTTTCTGTCCCTAGGCTTAGGGTCAACCTTTGCTTCTGAAAGCCCCAGAGCCACTTTCCCTCCCTTGGTTGGTTTCCCTGTCTGTGCAATGGGAGAATGGTTCAAGCTGTAGCCCGTGACTCCTATCCGGCAAGCTTCCTGCTGGTTAGATGCTTATAATTTAGCAATGGGCCAGACTACTATTTCCAAAGGGCCCATTGGAGTGAGACCACTGGTCTTGATTTCCATATGCTTTCAGCATTCCAGACTCTGAAAGTAGAGCCCTTTGTCAGTCTTTGTCCATAGCCTCTGAGCCCTTGATTTGCATATGCAAACGAGCACAGTCCTGGGCAGTTCCAGAATGCCCAGCCTCAGCTCCCACCAGGCTGCTAAGTCAGCTGTGTCACCTCAAGTTTCCGCCTGACCAGCCCAGGTCTTCGGTTTCTCCTTTGGGCTCCTATACAGGCCATTTCTTCCTCTAGTAACCCTTCCCTCTTGTCTTCATCTGCAGACCTTCTACTCGTCCTTCAGGGTTCAGCCTAGAGGCCACTTCCCCTGGGAAGCCTCCTCTGATGCTTCTGGGCCATAGGACCCCCGTTGCTTGTACTCCTGTGTACCCCCTGTCCTTCCCCACACAGGAGAGAACATGGGACAGCACCGAAGTGAAAACATTCAGTCTGAGGATGAGAGGAGCTGCAGGAAGGGAGGAGAAGATGAGGGAGAAATCCTTTTGGGTAGTATGTGGGATGGAGCCCAGGGCCTCACACATGGTGGGCAACTGCTTTGCCACTGAGCTATACCCCTAGGCCCACAGTGGGTTTTAAGGTGTGTTTCTCTGTGATTCTCAGACACTATTTTCTTTCTGGATATTGTGCTCCTTTGATTCTGAGCCAGGGCCACTTGGTTGATAATGATTCAGCAGTGTCAGCTCTTTAGCACCTGTTGTGCTACCTGGATGGCAAACTCTTCGAGGACAGTAATGCTTCTGTTTCACTCACTGCTGCTTTCCCATAGTTAGCACAGCAAGTCAGCCAAGCTACTTAGCCTCACTGGGCCTCAGTTTCCTCATCTGTTCTTAACTTCACTGTGCCTCCATTTCCTATTCTGGGGAAAATGGGATGGCAGTTAACTTCCTCTGGTCAGACTCTTATATGGGGGCACCTGCTGAGTTGCAGCTCCCCAGATTCATGTCCTGGGGCTGTCCATTCCCACACTGATGCTGGGCTTGGCCATCTGACTTTCTCTGCTCAATAGGACATCAGTAAGCGTGATGCCAACAGAAGCAAAGTTCTTGCATATCAAGGCCTGGCTCCCTGACACAGTTCTTCTCTGTGCAGTGCTATAAGAACAGCTGCTGTCTACTGAGGGATGAAGGCCTCATGGAGCAAGATCCTGGAGGATAAGGCAGCACCGCAGAATGTTTCCAGTCACCTCCCGTCACCACGAGGTTCACCCAACCAGGTGCAGTCAATGCACGGGAGCATGAGAAATGCTCCTTGTTGTCTGTTCAGCTAAGCCATGGGGTAGATTGTCATCCAAGAATGGGTAACGAAGTCCCACTGTAGAAGGTCGATGTGGATGTTAAACAAGTCAGTGCGTGCGAAGATCTGGGGGGTCCTCCATATGTGTGGGATCTCCATCCGCAGACTCAGAGAACAAACATTCAAAACACGATTGCATCTGAATGGAACCTGTCCAGACCTTTTCCTTGTCATCATTCAGTAACAATATGGACAACAGCTATTTACATGGTATTTACATTGGATTAGGCAAGGTAAGTCATCTAGAGATGACTTAAAGTATATGGAAGGGTATGTGTAGGTTACATGCAAATGCTACACCATTTCATATAAAGGACTTGAATGCTCTGGGTTTTTGGTATCCATGGAACCCACCCCTATGGAACTGAGGAACAACTAGACATACAGGAAGTACAGTTTTATGCTGAGCAATCAATAAATGCTCTTTTAATTACTGCTATTATTATAGTACGTGGCCAACAACCATGTGTTAAGTAAGTTGCTGAATTACCGTACCGGTCCCCTAGCCTCCTCATCAAACTCTCACCTGGGCAGAGAAGTCAATCAGTTTTGGCAAAGGCTGCTCTCTGCCTTCTTCACCTTTTAAAAAGTCCAGCAGGCTTCCTGTATGGAGGAGGGAGAGACAGAGATCTTAATAATTTAGCATCTTTTCATAAAAATGTATTTTTGTTTTGTTTAGTTTTTGAGAAGGAGCCCCACTATGTTCTCTAGGCTTATCTCAGACTCCCAGGCTCAGAAGATCTCCCTGCCTCAGCCTTCCAAATATTTGGGACTATACGTGCCCACACCATGGCCAGCCACAGCACTGGATTTAAATAAACATATTTGCTGACCGTTCCTGGTACCTGAGAACTAGGACCTCAGGTTTTTGAAAGAACTTTCTCATTTTGATGGCTTTCTGAGCCCAGGGGCTTAGGGCCGTGACTTCATAAGCTGGCACACTGTACATTTAGAAAATGGAGTTTTGTGATTGCAAATAACAGTGAGCCTGTGTGAGATGTTTCTGTTTATCAGTCAAAGGCAGAGATTGAAAATGGTTATGAAAAGTAGCCTGAAAAGGAAACCTCTGAGACATTTTGATTTTTGCGAGGGTGGGGCGGCCCAGTGCTCTTTGGCCCACTCTTTCCCAGTGTACCAGGCCTACAGGGCAGGGGGCTCAGTGGTGGCAGTGGGCAGGACCCTGGCTCTGAGGCCCACCGGGAGCCCGTGAGGAACCCTGTGCCTCTCCTCTCCCCACCCAGGCCCCTCTGGCCCCGCTCTCCTCTCCTTTCTTAGGTGACCCCCTCCCATGGCGTCACCCCACGACATGGGCCCAACGCACGCACCTTTGGCCATGAACTCTGTGACGATGTAGATGGGCTCCTGCGTGACCACTGCGTGCAGCTTCACCAGCTTGTCGTGCTGCAGTGTCTTCATGATGTTGGCCTCCTCTAGGAAGGCCTCCACTGACATGCTGCCCGGCTTCATCGTCTTCACTGCCACCTTGGTGTGCTGGTTGTAGGTGGCTGGAGAAGATGGAGCAAGGGAGGTGGTGAGGTTCCGCCGGCCTCCCCCGGCCCTGGAAATCCAGCTGCACACCTGCCTCTCACAAAGAGCCCTCCTGCCTTAGAGAGGGAGCCACAGACAGGGGTCTCCAACAGATGTGGGGTGGACAGCTGGTCCCATACTTCCCAGCTGTGTGTACTTTGGCAAGTCACTTAACCTCTCTGAGCCAGGAGTCTGCATCTGCGTAGAGGAAATGATAAGCACTCCCTTGAAGGGAAGATGCAAGACTGAAGAACAACCTTAACACGCCACTTAGGTTATGTCACACACACACACACACACACACACACACACACACACGCACGCACGCACACCCTATATCTTTAATACTGTTCTTGAAAGAAATGCAGACTCACTGTTCCTCCCCAAGGCCCTGCATCAGCACTCCGGCCTCATCATCTGCCAAACCCACCCATGCCTTTTAGGCACTATCACCCTGAATGTCACTCAGTCCCTCAAGCACCTAATCCTGTGCCACTACTGGGACCTGCCCCCCCCATCCCGAGGTTTGTCTTATGGATCTTGTCAGCCTCACAACTGCTTCAGTTCTCATCCAAGCCTTGGTTCCCAGGAAGCTCTAACCCAGACCTGTGGTCTTCCTGCAGTAAGAATCTAGGGCCTTTTATGACAGCTTTGGTTTTCCCCAACCTCACAACCCACCTCTACCTTCTTCTCCATATTTTCTTTTTGCCTCATTCTTGTGTTCAGTGCCTGGCACACAGCAGGCACTCAATGAGTGGATTCTAAGCTTACGTTCTCTGGCTGAGTATCTGCATCCCTGCAAGCTACCGGGCACATGGTGGAGTGTCAATATAGTGGCACTGTGTCTACCCACCATCCCATGAAGCAAATGCTGCTGCTCTCAGTTACTGAAGCAAGGACAGCAGGAGAAGAACATGCCTTTCTGGTACCCCTACAATGTCTGGATGGTGCTGGGCTCAGAGTCATGACGGGCTCAGAGTAGCTTGGTCCTCAGGTGCCACCACTGAACTCACCTGACACGGTCTCCAAGCCCCACTGTTAATTCCCATTTCCCCCAAAGGCCTCTGGTTATGCCAGTCCCACTCTAGTAGACTGTCCCAACTCCATACAAGGGAGGGGATTCCTCATCCAGGACTCCTGATTCCTAGAAGGAAGTTCTGGGCCAGACCCAAGCTTCCTGGCCACAAAGGCAAATCAGTGTTTGCACAGCAGGACAATTTGCTTTGTTCTGGAGGAATTGCCCCTTTGTGGTTATTATTCAAATCCCCCCTGCAGCCCGGTGGCATTCCCACTTGGTCTCAGGGTGTTCCTGGAAGCAGATAACCTCCCTTTCCCCTCTCAACCTCCCTCCTCCCCAGTCCCTGGGTCCTTACCCATCCAGACTTCCCCAAACTGCCCAGCTCCAAGTCTCTTCTCCAGCTTGAGGGATTCCCGGGGGATCTCCCAGGCATCTTTCTCCCATGGCTTCTGGGGCTTGGAGGACACACAGGGAAATGACAGCTTCTGGCACAGCCCGTCCTTCCCCTCTGGAACAGAGTCCCTGGGTCAGTTATGGGCAACAAGCTCCAAGCAAGCCAGAGGCCTCTTGTCTGGTACTCTGCATCTGGCCAAATTCTCTGTGCTTGCTACCCCTGGGGACATATGCAAGACAGCAGAACATGATAGGATGGCACCTCTGTATCTATCTTGGCCACCTCCACCCTTCTGCTCAACAATTCCAAGCCTTCAGGAGAATCCAAAGCAGCTGACAGTGGAGAGTCAGGAAGCAATCTGTAGGCCTTAGGGGCTGCAGTCACCTGTGACCAGGGTTCCCAGGGACAGGCCCATCCTTGTGGGGATGTGTGGGCTGCGGGACACAGCTCAGTGGGCGAGTGGCTTGCCCTCTAGGCCCTGGGTTCAACCCCAGCACCTCAAAACAAACAAACAAAAGAGCAAAGCAAAGTAAATAAAGGTGTTGAAGACTAAAAGCAATGGGGTAGTATCCTTGTCCCTGCCCAGGCAGTACTGCACAGTGAGTTTCGATTCTGGGGTGGATAAGTAGGATGTGGCCCTGGGCAGGACTCACTCTTGTAGTGGGCCACCAGCTCCTGCAGGCTGCTGAAGGTGCTCCTTGGGGAGACGTAGAAGCCCCCATTGTCCAGGGTCCGGATCTTGTAGTGCTTCACTGTGTCTCCTTGCTGGGGGTCGTAGTCTCGAATAGACAAAGAGTAGCTCCCTGCACTCACAAGAGAGAAGCCCCTCAGAATGACACCTTAGACCCCTCCAGCTTGTGTCAGCCCTGGCCCCCAAGAGGCCCTTGCTGCCACCATCCAGGCACCAGGGCAGGAGAACACGAGAGGAAGAGTGAGGTGTGGCATCAGGAGCCTGGATTCTGTCCTGGCTTTGTCATTTCCAGCTGTGAGAATTGGGGCCAATGACTACATTGCCCCCCTGTGCCTCAGTTTCCTCATCTCTGAAGTGGGCATCATCATGCCTCCCTACCTCATCACAATGCTCGACGATCAGAAGAAATAATGTTTGAGAAGGACTTGGAACAAACACTTAGCAAATGTTGCCTGACTCATCATCTTCATAATTATTTTTCCATCTAGCCACAGTATCTCTCTAATAAATAAAAAAGACAAACAGTAAAGAAAACTCGGACCAACTACTGGAACGTGAACACATTGTTGTAAACTGAATAATAGGTGTCCGTACCCAAGCCCTGATTCCTGGGAATGTTAATTTACGTGGTAAAGGGGACTTTAAGGACCTGGAGTTGAAGTTATCCTGGATTATCTGGGTAACCCCAATGTAATCACCTGGACCCTTGTGAGAAGGAGGCAAGGTCAAAGTTGGCAGTAGGAGATGTGAAGATGGAAAGGAAGGGTTAGAAAGATGTCGGGAAAGGCTGTGAGCCAAGAAATGCTGTGAGCTTTAGAAAAGGCACCACACTTGTAGTGATTTGTTACAGCAACAACAGGAACACACGTGATCATGTAGATAAACACATGAGCCTTTTGGTCTACAACCACAGTTCGCCATTTGAGGCCGTGTGCCCTTCGACCTGTCATTAGCCTCTCCATCATACATTCATCTCTGCACGGTAGCTTACAATGCCATAGAATCGGGGGGCGGGATTCAAATCACTGAGTGAATAATATCTGACCATACATGCCAGACACTACTGTATTCCAGATGCTCTCTATGAAAGAATAGGAATATTTATTATAATAAATTATGATCATGTGAAGTTTTACAATGAATCCATGACCCCCGAAATGGAAGCTTTATAACGTTACTATGCTCATTTTTCTTATCTATTCTTGAGACAGAGTCTCCCTGTTCTAGTCCAAGCTGGCCTTGAACTCATTATGTAGCCCAGCTGGCCTGGAACTCACAGCAATCCTCCTACCTGGGCCCCATCAGTCCTGAGATTACAGGTGTGCACCACCATGCCCAGCCTGACCACCCACATTTTATAGATGCAGTGACTGATGACCAGAGAGGTGAAGTGACTCTCTTCTAGTTATACGGCTAGGCAGTGGCACAGCCACTCTGTCCAACTCAAGGTGAGGCTGCCTCGGCTGATGCCCAGTGGGGTGGGTAGAATCCAAGAAGTGGTAGGATGGGATTCAGGGACAAGTTTGACTAAACTGGCTAAGCCTGCACCACAGCTGCACAGTGTAGGGCCGTGAAACCTGGGCCTGGCTCACTTCCTGCCCCACAGGCCCGTGAAGCTTTTTTGGTTTCTCTGCCCTTGCCTGCAGGATGCACCAGCCTGTCCCCAAGGCATTCTGGGCACAGGTGGAGAGAAGTGCTGGGCCCCAGGTAGCTTTGCCTTTTTGTCTCTGTTTCTTTTCCTCAAGGGCTGGAAGGAGACTTATCGGGTGAGAGGATTTAACACCTGAACACTCAATGACCTGAAACACTGTGAGTGACGTTGCCCGCAACCACATTCGGGCTTTGCCAGGGGTCAGATAGAAGGCCACACTGACACCTTTGATCAATGTCCCCAAAATAGTCTGCTTCAGGGTACTGGGAGGTCACACTTCCTACAACTTATTTATTTAAATGAATCACTTCTGAATCTAAACATGTATGTCTGACACAAACACTCTGCATGTGAAGTCCGAAATCAGGAGCATCTTATTGTGATAGTTAACCGTTGTGTCAATTTGAGTAAGAAACACTCAAATGATTGGCTTAGCACAATCTGAACTGAAGATGGAAGGCCTATCCTGGCTGTGAGTGACATCAACCAATAGGCTTGTAGCCTGAGTGGAATAGAAAAGGGAAAGAGGAAGGAAGGCTCGCTTCTGCTTCTTTGGAGGAGCTCTAGTCTCCACCTCGGACATTTGTCTTCTGGCTTCAGTGCAGAGACTTCAGCCTTCAGTGACAACCCTTCGGCTTCCTGCTATAGACTCACACAGGACTCTATAGCGAGCTCCGGGCCGCTGACTTTTGATGGTGTGCTTTGATCTCAAGCACATGGTCAGCCCTTTTGTGTTTTTCCACACCTGACTCTGCAGGCACTCATTGCAAGCCTACCTTATAATTCCATTAAATCTGTTTCTCTAGTGAGCACTGGCTGATACACGTATTGGGAAAATTCACCTCTGCGGATGCCAGTTTGGGATACTGATATGATGTTCAGGCACTGTTCCGGTCATCCATCACCTTCTGTCAAGCCGCTGCCCTCCCAGCACAGGGCTTTCAGGAAGCTGCTCCTGACATCAGGCTTCCAAGCCCTTCCAAGGAGCATTTAAAGTAGAGTCTGGAGGAAGCTGGCTTGGGTCTTTCTGTAGTCTCATTCTGCCCCATTTCCTTATGGAAGGAGGAATCAGGCTTGTAGACAAGACAGTTTGCAATGAGTCCTTTTTAAAAATATAAACTAGAGCTGGGGGTGGTGGGACAGGCCTGTAATCCCAGCACTTGGGAGGCTGAGGCAGGAGGATCATTATGTGTTTGAGCTTAGCCTGAGCCACACAGTGAGTTCAAGGCCAGCTTGACCTACATAGAAAGACCCTGTCTCAAAAAACCAAAAGTGGGGAGGAGCAGGGATTTAGTTCAGTGGTGCTGCTGCCTGTCACACAAGTGCAAGTTTGATCCCTGGTACCAAAAAACAAACACAAACAAACAAAAAACCTAAAAAAAAAAAGAAAAAGCCAAAAAACCCAAGCTAACAAAGACCAAGTTTCAGCAGGGTATTTGTTTCCAAGGCTCAAACCTCCTGAGACTATTACCATTGACCAGGTCTGCAAGTACAGCGGTTGAGAAAGGCCTGGCCGAGCAGATTCTCAGCTGTCCACTCTCCCTGCCTCAGAGTGGCACAGGGCAGGAGAAAACATGGTAGTCATGGCCTCCTGGCTGAGTTGCTCAGACCTCCCCAGAGCTTTTTCAGAGGGAGAGCCTGGGGCACCCGTGCAGGGCAGGACAAAGCAGGGAGGCTGGTGTTACCTTTGGTGGTCTCGCTGTCTCGGATCATGAAAGAGCCCAGCATGTTGCCGGGAGCTAGGAGTTGGCGCTCTGCGTCCTTCCGGCTGATGCCTTTGAAGAACCACCTGATGGGAAGGGATGGGGACACATGTGAACTGGGCGGGGTGGGTTTAACACAGGGCACTTGTGGGCCACCCGGAACCCAGGTGGGAGCCAGGAGGGCAAGGGCCTGGCTTTCTGCGGCATCATTTTCCTCCAGGACTTTTTTTTTTTTTTTTTAAGAAAACAGTCATACTTTTCATGTCAAAGGACATTTACCAAAGGTAAATCCAGTTTGCTGAGGCTGAAACCTGTGTAATTTGGGGAGAGACTTTAAAAAAAAAAAGGAGAGAGAAACAATGCAGCATTACAAATGAAGAATGCTCAAGGCCTTCCAGTGCCTCTCCGCATGAAGGGTGGGCAGCTCTCTTAGCTCATCACAGTCACACATCTCAAGGCTGCAAGTTTCACAAGCACACATGAGCTTGGGGAAAAGCCCTCTCAGGGCCACAGAGGCCTGTGGAAGTGAGGGCCCAAGCCTGCTTAGCTTCCCACTCGGTCCTGTGTATGCACAGGCGAATACATGGTCAGCATGACTTTCTAAGCCAAAATGTGAGACCGCAAAGAACTTTAAACTCTGAATCATATCCTGGGAACTTTCCTTCATTCTTCCTGGGTATTCGGGATATTGGTGGGAAAGTATAAGTAGCAGCAGCTTAGTCCACTCCCACCCTACTAAGGTGAAGAGCTGTGACCTCTAAAGTCCCAGGACAGATGTTAGCAGGCCTTGACCCTGCTGTAAACCTGCTGTGTTACTTTGAGCAAGTTGGTTTCCCTCTCTGGGCCTGTTTCCTCTGTTATCAACTGGAGAGAAAGACAGCTAATATTCACTGAGTTCTTATTATCTACAGCACTGTTGCTTTTATTATTCTGATTTTAAAGGTGAGGAAACTGAGAAACAGAGAGGGCAGTAACTTGCCCAGGGTCATTTAACTTGGATAGGTAAAGGCAAGATTCAGATCTAGGCAGACTAACTCCATAGCCCAAGAGTGAGCTCTCATTACTGGGGAGGCAGGCAATGCACATGTGAACAGCCAGAGAAACCAATGATTTTTGCTAGTGAGGAGTGTTCAGAAGGAATGAAACAGCCTTGCACAGGAAGAGTTGCAGAAGGACCCACCTTAGACAGGTGGGCAGGGAAGGCTCTGAGGCCTGATGCACTGGAGGAGCCACCCAAGCCACAAGCGCTGGGAAGTGTGACAGGAGGGCAGACAGCACAGGCAAAGGCCCTGAGGTAGGAACAGTATTGGCTTTTCTCACACTTCCTTCTGCAGGGGAGGAAATGGATACTTACTCCTCTGTCTCCAGAGAGTTAACGCAGGCCACATAGTTGCTTGGGATGTAACCCTCTTTCCGGGTGGCCAAGGATCGTGCCCTCCACCACTCCCCAAATCTGAGGGACAGGAGAGAGAGAAGGGATCAGGGAAATGAGGGACTATCCTCTAGGGCCCTGTGCCCCCTCTCCCCAGGAGGGGCAGAGGCAGGGCCATGACTGTCCTGGCTCCTGCCCAGACCCCATGACTAGGAGAGGGATCTTGGCATAGTTCCGACTGAGCATCTGGAGTTGAACCTTATCCCAGAGTCTCTGCCTGTGGCCCAGGTCCTTGGCTCTGCTCTTCTCTCCTGGGCTTGCAGCTTTGCTGAGGAGCTGGACCCAAGACAGGGGCTGTGCCAATGGGAGAACACAGTGGCTCAGGGGGAGGGGGGCTGAGAGGAGGAGCAGAGGGCTCAAGGGCCTAACCAAGCATGACCTCTTCCACCCTTGAGCCCTTGCACCTCCTGGCCAGGGCTGGAGGGAATCAGAGGTGCCAATTCAGAGATCCAAGGGTTTCCTTCTCTGGGGCTGGGGATGGAACCCAGGGACTCACCCATGCTAGGCCAGTGCTCTATCACTGGGCTACACCCCAGCCTTTTCTATTGTTTAAAACAGAGTCTTGCTAAGTGGCTCAGGCTGGCCTCAGAGATTTGATGCTCTCCCAGCCAGATTCAGACTTCCGAGTGCAAAGTCACTCAGTCGGGCCTGGCCTGTGGGGAAGCCTGTAACTTAATCACTGGACGATGGGAAGCTTTTCTGGCAAGTGTGGTCACCAGCTGCTCATCACTGCCTAGAAGTGCACCACTCATACATGCAGAGTCCCCTTTATGTTGCTGGCATCTCCAAGTGACAGCAAAACCCTCTAGGATGATCAGTTTATCAGTCATCTACTCCCAGTCTAAGGCAGCCTATCAGGTTCTCTTTTTTTGAGATAGGTTCTCACTATGTAGCCCAAGTTAGCCTCCAACTTGTATGGTCCTGCCTCAGCCTACGAGTGCTGAGACTAGAGGCAGGTTTCATCTTTATTGAAGCACATAAGAGGGCATAACTGAGTCCAGAAGGGGATATGTCCTAAAGGGACTGAGATGGAGACTTACTCCTCCAGGACCACCATCTGGTCTCCTTTCTGGAAGCTGAGGTCTTCTCTGTGAACAGCGTCATAATCATACAGGGCAACCACAATGAAGTCCTCGGAACCTGCTGAGAGACACACAGATGGCCAGGCTCGGGCTGAGCAGACCCACAGCCCAAGTGTCCACATGCAGCTTCTGGCCCCCAGCTCTGGACCCACTGATGAATAACCATCTGAGCATGCTGGGTGTGGCTCTCGGGTCTAAAACTAACAGGGTTTTGTTCTTTTTACTGCTCAGAGTTGCAGACACACAGGGCACCTGGCAAAGAACTTCAGGGCCGAGTCAGGAGACTTTCAAGGATGGTGGTATTCACTCTGGGATTTTGGTCTCAAGCTCTGATCCGGAACTAACCTAACCTTACTCTTCATGGTACATGATTTCCCCACCCCTGTGGCCAGATACTCACTCTGCATGAGCCGTGGTGCGTTGCTGTTGCTGTTAGGCCCCTACAGGAAAGAAATGGGAGAAGATGAATCTGAGTGTGGGAAGCCATGGGAGTGCTGTTGAAAATGATCCCCAAGAGCATCTTGCCTTATCCCTGTGTGTCGTGGGACGAGGCTTTTAGAGAACATTCCTGATGTCACATTAAGGGCAAAGCCAGCGCAAGAATCCAGGCTTCTTGAGTTGTAGCCTTTGCTCCTGACTTGGACATATCAGAGGTTGTTGGATTGGCTCTTCCCCTCCACATACATCAAAATATATGACGTTAACATTAAAAATATTTCTTACAGTAAAACACACAATGCTGGGGCAGGGGATTTAGCTCAGTGGTGCTGCACCTGCCTCGCAGGCGGAGGGTCCTGAGTTCAATCCCCAGTACCGGAAAAAACAAACACATTGCCATTAGTTTCCCCTGAAAACATTTCCCCTCACTTTGAAGACACACACTCATATCCCATTATCCTTGCCACCTTCTGAAGCAGCCCTGGAAGTCGTCGTGTGAATGTCTTTAGTTGCACTGTCGTGGCTGCCTTGATGCCCTGAATGTATTCCAGGCACTTATCCTCCGTGGTCATTTTGACTTTGGGGAAGAACCAGAAGCTGTATGGTACCAGATCTGGTGACTAAGGTGGGTGAGGACACACTGTAATGTTTCTATGAGCCCGCCTTTCCAACGGATGGCAATAGGCAGCATCATTCATGGCATTTTTTGATCATACCTCACAAAGATACTTAAAAAAGAAAGCTTCCAGAAGTTCCCTCTGTCTCTCTCTCTGCCTCTCTCTCTGCCTCCCCCCCCCCCGAGACATGGTCTTGCTGTGTAGTCTAGGCTGGCCTAGAACTCACTATGTAGCCCAGGCTGGCCTTGAACTCATGGCAAGCTCCTGCCTCAACCTTCCAAGTGCTGAGCTCACAGGTGTGTGCCACCATGCCCAGCTCCAGAAGTGCTTTAAAAAGGGGCAAGAATGATGGAATATGTACACTGGGAGTGAGAGGAGTATTTTGAGGGTATTAATGGCAATGTATGTTTTACTGTAATAATTTTTTAAAACTTTAAACATTCATCCT
This sequence comes from Fukomys damarensis, assembly GCF_012274545.1. NCBI lineage: Eukaryota > Metazoa > Chordata > Mammalia > Rodentia > Bathyergidae > Fukomys > Fukomys damarensis. Next base: position 26,234,546 of record NW_022900934.1, read on the forward strand.
ACTTTTTTATCACATCTTGTACAGTGGAGTTAGTCCGGATCAGTATTTTCCAAGGTATTTTTGAAGAAATCATAGTTCCACCAATATTTCCCATGAATAAAGGTTCCACTATGTATTTGAAATAATCTAAGTGTCCATCCAAAGGGGAATTACTGCCTTTACTATGGGCTCCAAGCATTGCTTAGAAGAGGGAGGTCAAGATTCATTACTGCTACAAACTTGACTGCAAAGATGAATTTTTGGGTGAAAAAAGTTGGTTCCGCAGAATGAAAAAAACGATGCACTTATATATAATACACACATCCTCAACGTCTTCTGTGGACACCCACTTACTACTTGGGTGTAAGTGTAAATTCATGGAAACAGATTTGTGAGAGCCCACACCAAGGTGACAAGAGTCGATTCCTCATAGGATGGGGATGAGACATTTCTGGGAGGGGGGTGTATTGGTGAGTAACTCTGTAGCTTTAACGTAGTTGCAATTTTGTTTTTCAAGGAGAGCGTGTCTGTATGTCACACACATCACGAAACACTCATTTGAAAAAGGACTTTTGGAAACACCGAGGAATATGTGATTTGTAGGGAGGCTCCCAAAGTCCATTATAAAGAGTCACAAAGGCTCTGAGGAATCCTGCAGGGAAAGAACTGTTTTACCCACATTTGTCACACTGACCTGACCTGGGGACCTTCTGTCTGAGGACTCACCTCTGGGCCAGCGTCCTATGGGGGGACAACCGCCTCCCTTAGATCTGATGCTCTGAATCTGTGGGAGAAGCCCTTGGCCTCCCTCAGGGCCTCTGAGGACCTGAGACACTGGAGCCCTCGCCACAGACAGGGTCCAGGGTCTCGCAGGTCAAGTGTCAGAGAGAGAGGTGGTCACCCCACTGCTCTCCCTTTTTCAGAAATAGTCCTGTTCTAGGCATTAGTCCTGCTTGGGCAAGGGAAAGCGGGGGCGGGGGGAGAAGCCAGGGACTCATGTCATGGCACTTTGGAAGGGCTGCACGCTGGGTCACACCTTTGGCCTTCAATCTCTGCAGGCTACCACGGGGCAGAGGGTGCGGATGAGTGTGGGCCAGGCTGAGCGAGGGGCAGGTCTGGGACCAAGGAGTAGGGGGTACAGGGTAGTAGGCCTCCCTCCAACATAAGGATTTCTAAGGGGCCACCCCAGGCATGGGTGCAGCGGCTGTGCTCCCCTTGCCAAACTCAGATAAGGGGGCCCTGAATGGCTGGAGAGTGGAGAGAACTCTGAGTCTGGGGTTAGAAAGACCTGGCCCCTGGGTCAGTTGACCTCGTTGACCTTGGTCACCCTGGCTGTAAAGTAACATCACTCCTGCCTCCCAGCTGAGGTGCGGCCTCCCCATAGGGAAGAGCCTTCCCTGCTCCTGGGTGGTGTTTGGAGACAGGAGCACTGGGCGCCCTGTTAGCCTGCTGTGGATGCAGCCAACCCCACTGCTGTACCAGTAGTCTGACCTCTGCTATTGCACAACCACTGCTCTCACGACTATCACTGCCCCGACCACCATTGCTAGTGGCTGTTACCACGGCTGCTGTCACTGTCCCTGACACGACTACATTTTATCATCCCTCGATCACTCTTGCACCTAATGCGGGTAGTGAGCAGTGGCGCCTGCGCTGCTCAAGCTTGTGTTCTGGCTTCACCTCGTGATGGTTGCGTGGCCTTAGGCGAGTTATTTAATTTCCACGCCCCACTGGTAACACGGGTAGAATACAAATTGTCACCTACAAGAGGTTTATTGTGAGGGCTGAGCTTTTGATTTTTTATTTTATTTTATCTTAAAGCGTATGGCACTGGGAATTGAGTTCAGGACCTTAATACTAAGTTAGATCCCCAGCCATTTTTATTTACCAAGTTGCCCAGGCTATGCTTGAACGTGCAGTTCTTCTGCCTCAGCCTCCTAGAGTACTGGGACTACAGGGGTGCGCTGCCAAACCGGCTGACCATGTTAATGCTTATGAAACGCCTAGGTCAACGTTTGGCTCACAGTAAGCTCTGCGTGAGCATAAAATAGGTAAGTAAATCCTGTGCTGGGGTCACTAGCTCTCTTAGTTACCCTCCCTCCCTATCGTCTCTGCGGCTTCCCTTGCTCTTACACTCCCAGTGTTATTATTACCGGTCTTACTACAGTGACCATCGTTCTCTCGCTGGACAGCCATCCTGCCGTGACTGCGCCTGCCGTTCTCGCTCTGGTTCCCCGCTGCCCCTACCACGGCTTGGAGGTCAGTGATGCCCACTCGCCTGGTTGGTGGAGCAAAGCTGAGCTACGGGAGGGAAGTGGTTCCCCTGCCCAGGAAGCATCTCGAGACCGAGGGGGCAGCAGCGCCATCTCACCTCACCGCACCCCACCCAGCCTCTGGAAGGAGGCTGTGAGGGCACTGTCGGCGGCACTGGGTGCGCGGTCTTCTACTTACCAGCCTGGCCGAGGACGTGGGGTCTGGTACGTACACAGGGGTGTGCAGGTTGGAGCTAGGCTCGGCTTTGGAGACTTTCCCTCTATCCCGGAGGAACTTGGACTTCACGCACCCCATCCTGCAGCAGACAGAGGGAGAGGAGCCCAGGCTGTTCAGAGCCCCAGGCAGGCTGGCTCCCCACTGCCTTGCCGTCTCAGCACCCGGCCAGCGCCCCCGGAGCTGCCCCCCCACCCCCGCCTTCCCCACAACACTGGCCCAGAGCGTGCAGCCCCAGGGACCATGGGATTTGCCCTTTACTCAGGAAGTGGCACAGGGAGACCCATGGGCAGAGGCGGGACTGGGCCACGGGCACCGCTGGCTCCTAGGTCGAAAGCCTGAGCAGATTCCTACCCTGCCCCACCCCACCGGCACCTCCTTCCTCACATACCTCAGGTCCTCACTTGCAAAAGGGGGATAATCATAAAACCTCCTGGCAGGGGATAGGAGGCTGGAAAAGCCTGAGGCAGAAATCCTCAGCGCACGACTGTGCTATTGTTAGGTAGCAAATCTCAAAGATGGCATCAATTTCCGTGGCTCCAATAATCTAGCTGGATAATAATTAAGGCCCCATATCATTTTATGATTGGTTATTTTATAATGGGTTTATATCCGCCCCTTTTTTCCTTCCTCCTTACCCTCCTCCTCCCCACTCTCTTCCCTCTCTCTCTGGATTTATTTGGTCATTTACCCATTCATTCACTTACTCAATAAACACTGAGTACTTCTCTAACCTATAAACAAAGCGGGTCAATCCATGTCCTTACGGAGCTCAAATAGATATGGTTGGGAGACACAATCAGTAAACAAGAAAACATAATATGACAACTGTAGCTGGTGAAAAGTGTGACAGCAATGAAATAGGATGATAAGGGAACACATGGGCAGGACCCCTTTAGACACGTGCTTGGGAACAGCCTCTCTTTGGAGGTGATGTGGAACCTGCAGCCTGAATGACAGAAAGGAGCCAGTCACGTGGCATATGGCGGGAAGAGTGTTCCTGGCAGAGGGAGCAGCAAGTGCAAAGGCCCTGAGGATGGACTGTGCCCGGAGCAAAGGTGGCCCTTCAGGCAGGAGAAGGATGACAGGTGATAAGGCTGTCACATCTGCTAGGGCCTGTGAGGAATTTGGATTTTATTCTAGGGATGGTGGGAAATCATGGAAAGCTTTTGGCTGGAGAATGATGGGACTTTCAACCATCTCAGTGGTTTCTGGGTGAGGTCTGGACTCTAGGCAGCAGGGCAGAGAGCCCAGTGAGGAGTCTGCTGCGGTCATGCAGGCACGGGATGACAGTGGCCTGGCATAAGAAGTAAGACGTGGACAGCTTTGGGGGACACTTTAGAGGTAGGCCTCACACACTCTGCTGCTTTTTAATTTAAAGATGCTCAGTAGTACAGGGATTGCCTAGGGTGTGTGAAGCCCTGGGTTCTAGCCCCAGCACTGCAATAAATAAATGAAATTAAGACGCTCAGAAAGAATATGTTCACCTGATGGGAGCCAGCACTTCCTGTGACATTGGCGGGAGTGTTATATTTCTGTTCTCTAAAGGGTGAGTGTGCTTGCTGAGCGGGCGAGCTGTGGGCAACGCTGCTTCTCCCCAGTCTACAAGTGCAGTTTTCCCCTAAAGCAGGTAGAACTCATCTGTATTGTTAAATTAAACTTTGTATTTGTGGCTCAAGAAAGAAAAAAGTCCAAATTTCTATGTTTAGGGAAGTGACTTTAGTATTTATTTATTTAGGTTGTTTTGAGAAAGGGTCTCGCTATGTAGCCCAGGCTGGCCTCCAACTTACAGCAATCCTCCTGCCTCAGCCTCAGGAGGGCTGCGATTATAGGCCTGCGCCACAATGACTTCCAGTTTAGGGAAGAGACATTAAACAAAGGAAAGATTCCTTTTATTTACCAGGATTTGTCTGTCCTGATAGGGATTGGGAACAATTTACCACCTCAAGACATGAGCAGTTTTTGCTTCATTTGTTGAAGAAAGTAAGAAACACATTTAGACTCCTGCAATTCCAGATCATTAATTTGAAAAATTATCAGAATTAATCACTCTTTTATAATGTACTTGTATACATTTAAAACTGAAACCAACATCTCCCTTTGATTTGTAATAAATATGCATTATGGTTCTGGGAAATTAAGCAGCATCTTGTGTGTTTTTTATGGCATAAAATTATGTTACCTACATTCCACACATTTTAATCAACAGAAGGGAGTTCTGGGAAGAGTGAGCTGCTTTCTGTGTGACAGGGAGAAGCTCCCTCCACCTCTCTGAGCACCCACTGATCCTGCAGCTCCCAGCCTCCCAGTTCCCAGCTCCATGCATACCGAGCACCTAGCAAGTGGAGTTCATGTCCCCAATGGCCACACGGTCCTGAGGGATGGGCTCTCAAGGCCTTGTGTTCATACCTGCCCCAAGGTCATCAGGGGAAGGCCAGTGGGGTGGTGGAGAGTGCCGGGGGAGCTGACAGATGTGAACACGTGTCACACAGTCAGCACTGAGGTCACCTGTCCTGTTCACCAGCACACAGGGCACTGGCTTGGTGCACTTTGCACTTCCTTTGGCCCAGAAACATAAAGATACAGCAGCCCTGGGGTAGCCACCCTCTTACAACAGGAAATTTCCCTCAGTTCCATTGGGCACAACGAAGTGTGTGGGTTTTGTTTTGTTTTTTCTTTTCTGTTTTGGGGCTCAAACTCAGAGCCTCCTGTGATCTAGGCAAGTGCCCTACCACTGAGCTAGCCCCAAACTGTGACTTCAAAGTGATATCATGTCAGGAGTCAAATGTGACTGTCCCCTTACACCGAGAGAACCACGTCCAATGCCTGGTGTGGAGTAGGCAACAGAATGTCCCTTGTCACGTTCACTAGACCTCCAGATGTCACATGAGCCACATACAAAACTAAGGTTTTCCTCTAAAGCAACAACTATATTTTTAAAAGCAAAAAAAAGTGAATTAATTTAAAATGAATTTATTTCATTTCTTTTTCTTTTTTTGAGATGGTGTCTCATTGTGTTGCCCAGGGTAGCCTTGAACCCCAGTGCTCAAGGGATCCTTCCGGCTAATCCTCCCAAGAAGCTGGAGTTACAGGTCCAACCCTGGTCTACATTCTTTTATTGTACTCAGCCTTTAAGTGCCAATGTGTGTGTTACTGGGTGCTCAGTCTCCATTTGGGCGGCTCAGAGCTATGGCACTGGACAGGACACAGGCAGGTTGTTTCCGTCATCACTGCATGGTCACGATGGGACTTGCTCATTCCGTGTCCCTGAGTGCTTAGTCTGGTGCCTGTCTGGTGTGCGGTGGGAGCCTCGTGCATGCAGGCACTGTGCTTTCTGCGGCAGACAGTGCAGGTAACAGGATGCAGCTTCTGTTCCAAGGCCTGAGTTGGGAAGGGAAGACTGGAATGAAGGCTGCAGTTGGGAGTCATAATACTCAAGTTTGGATCACGGTTCTGCCCTGACTAGCTACAGGACCTAGGGCAAGTTAATTACCCTCTCTGAGTCTAGTTTTCTTTCTTCTAAAATAAGAGGCACCTAACCTGGTCATGGCAGTGCACACCCATAATATCAGTACTCTGGGAGGCTGAGGCAGGAAGATCATAAGTTCAAACCCAGCCTGGACAACTTAACAACTCAGTGAGACCCTGTCTCAAAATAAAAAATAAATGAGTGCTGGTGATGCTGATCAGTGTGAAGGCCTGGGGTTCAAATCCCAAGTATTACAAAAACAAAAAGGAGATACTTGCCATTTGCTTCTCAGGCTCAGCCTGAGGTCCCGTGCAATAAGGGATGTGAGAAACTGTTTGAAACCTCCTCACACATGTTTCTCTACCAATGTGGTTCAAAACCAGGCCTGAGCAGAAGTAGCCCCAGGGGCCCCACACTGACTCTGAACAGCTGACCCCTAGCTATGATACTTCCTCAGCCACTGCCCACACCTGGAACCGGAAACCTGCTCGGGCACTGCCACCTCGCTGGGCTGCTGGGGCTGAGCCAGGTCACCTGGCACCCGGCTTCCTTCCAGGGTCACCACGCTGGCTGCTCTCAGTGCTAACTAAGCCCAGGGAGAGAGAGGCCAGCCTGCCCCAAGCACGTGGCCCTGCGTCCGGTCCCTTCTCTGCTCAAAGCTCCCTGTGTGACCTCAGGCGAGTCTCCATCTCTCTCTGGGCCTCAGTGTCTCCCAGTGAGAAGTCGGACATGCAGTCCTCTCAAAGGGACAGCTGCAGTTCTCTCCTGCACGGTGTCTGTTCCTCTTCTTCTAATCCGGCCCCCTAGCTCTCCAGTCTCACCTCCATGGACTGGGAGAGTGGACTCCAGTCCCTCCGCCTCTCCCTAGGCGTGTATCTGTGACTAAACCTGCTGAGCTGAAGTAACAGAAGCAGAAATGGGCATATGACTGTCCTGACCAAGGAGAACCAGCCTGTGGCCTCAGGTACAGAAACAGGCTTGTAGCAGCAAGACTCATCCAAGAAATGGAGAAACACAGATTCCTAAACTTGGGTCCAACCTTGTCTGGAGCTGATGTCTCACAGACTTTCTAATACCTTCCCTCTTCTGCTTGAGCTAGATGGGGGCAGATTTCTGCCTATTTAAACGCCACAGTACTGTCCAAGACAGGAAATTCTTGCAAGGGATTGTAATTCACACTCAAGTGTAAATGGCTGATAGCAAGGACTTCTCTGATAGCAGTTTAGATAGTAGAGAAGCTAAGAGAATACTCGATCCATAGAGTAGGTGAGGATGGGTGGAATACAGATCTCATTAAAGTGATGGCACTGAAGCCATGACTTAAAAACATCTGGCAAATGATAAGCTCTCCGTATACATTTGTGGAGCGAATGGATTGTGTTCTACTCCCTACACGGCCGAGGGCAGAAGATCAGAACTGTAAACTGTGAACCCATTTCTCAGATAGAGCAATGAAGGCCCTTGGGAGAGAGGGTCTTCCCGTGGTCAGTGACAGGCAGAGCTACCCCTTGTCGTCCATGGCAGTCAGCCCCAGAGGCCGCAGGCCGTGAAGGGGAAGAGGGGAGTGAGGAACAAAACAGGAAGCTCGGGAAAGTGGCTGCCGGGCCCACAGCGCCAGACTGTCCAGTTAGAGGAACTTTCTCTTCTCGGAACAGCTCAGAACGGATCTTCCCCAAACAGGGCCCAATTCCCTGAGCAGTTTCTAGAGATGCAGATTCTGAGTCTCCCTTTTCTCAGGTTTCTTGTCTTCTGAACAAACCATCCCTATCCCCAAGTGTTGGTTATTTGAGGGTCACCTCTGGCTCCTTAGTTGTGCCCTCTTTGGAGCCTCGGTTCCTTTCTGAGGGAGCTGGGAACTTGGTTCTGCAGACAGGAAGGGGCTCGGGGGATCAAGGCCTTGGCACACAGGTGAGTGCAGCCCCCAGGGACAGGGCTGGCCCTGGCTGGCACAAAGGTGAGGGATGGAGCAGCTTGCTGAACCTGGGGACTCTTTGTTGCTTGGTGTGGCCAAATGGTTGGCTCCAAGATGCCAGAGCTCCAAAGACTTGTTCAGATTATGGACTCATCTTTTTTTTCCTTTGCGCTAGGGACTGAACCCAAGGCCTCATGGAGGCTAGACAAGGGCTCTACCAGTGAACAACACCTACAGCCCTTTTTATTTTTTGAGACAGGATCTTGCTAAATTATCCAGGCTGGGCTTGAACTTGCTACCCTCCTGTCTTAGCCTCCCGAGTAGCTCAGATAACAGGTGCTTTGTCTGTATATACTAAATTCTTAGCATGTGCAATGTTACCTTTGGGTCATGTGGTCAGTTCCAGAATTCTGGGGAAACTGTGGACTTCACTGGAATCATTCTATTTCTAAAGTAGGCAGGGGTTTGGAAAATACAAGATTTGAAGCCAGACAGAGCTGGGTTTCAATCCTAACTCTGCCTCTTACGAATAAGCAAGACTTTTAAAATGTAGGTCAGGCCACAAACATCCTCTGCTCCAAACCCCCAAGGTTCCCATCTCACTTGGAGTAAAAGCCTCTGTCCTCTTCTTGGGATCTGGCCTCGTCCAACCTTGTAGTCCTGTCTCCTATACACTGCTTCCATCATTCTGCTCCATAACTCACAGTACAAACGTTTAAACCCGGGGCCTTAGCACTGAGCTACATTCCCAGCCCTTCTTTTATTTTTGGTTTTGAGACAGAGTCTCACTAAGTCACTTAGTTGTCCAGGTTGGGCTCAAACTTGCAATCCTCCCACCTCAGGCTCCCAGAGTGCTGAGATTACAGGTGTGCACCACCAGGCCTTGCTGCTCTTCAACTCATCAACCATGCTTCTACCCCAGGGCCATGGCATGTACTGCCTTCTGGAACATTCTTTACCCAGAAAGCCTACTTCACTTGTCCAGGCCTCTGCAAAAATCTCACCTTTTTAGAGAGGCTGAGATAGGAACCCTCACCCCAAATCTCACTGCCAGCCACACTCTTTACAAAGAAGCCCCAAGCATGCCTCTCAGCTCTCCAATTCTACATGGCACAGGCTATGCCGTGAAGGCCTCCACTGCTGCCATGAGGGGGACGCTGAGGTAGGCCAGCGACTAGGGCACAACCCTGCCTGTTCTCCTTCCAGCCATCTGAGACCCTCCACCTACCTTTCCTTTCCTCTCCCACCTCTTTCTTCCCTCGCGACTTCTCTTTTTCCTTAGGAGTTAGATCTGCCTCTCCTCACCTCTCCCCACCTTCTCACCCCACAAATTCTCTGCAAGTTCCACCCCCGTGGGAGGGAGGCACACACCGGCTTTACCGCCTGTTGGTTTGGTTGCGCTCCATCCCTTCCCTAGGAACGTAAGGCACCCAGGGAAGGAAGGATTTGCTCTCTTCCCTGCAGCATCCCAATGTGTAAAGCAGGGACCCAGATGGTGCTAGAAGAATTTCTGCTAAATAATAAAATTTGGTCCCTTAGTTTCCTAGATGAACCAGCTTTCCCATGACATGACTGCGAGTGACCCCTTCACACAGGAAATGGTGTCCGGTTCCATCCAGGGTGCCTGGTGACCGGCTCCACTCTAACCTGCCATGCAGCTCTGAGGCCTGCTGTCCTCAAGTCACAATAACACGTGCTCTGATCCTTTCACAGTTTGTTTTTTTTTAAGTTGACAGAGCTCCAGGTCTTGGTTTCTTTTATATTTTGGAGGGTATGTGTTTTGTTTTTAAAATTACTCATCTTCACCCAGGAAAACATCAGTACATTCTTCCTGTTAAAAACATAAAACATTATGGGCTGGGGATTTAGCTCAGTGGTGCCTTTCCTGCCTCGCAAGCGAAAGGTCCTGGATTCAATTCCCCATACCAAAAAACCCCCAAACCAAGAACAACCCAAAACATAAACATTACAAGGTGAATATGCTGCTGTACACCTATAATCTCAGTTACTCAGGAGGCTGAGGCAGGAGGATCACAAGTTTGAGGCTGAGGCCAGAAGGTAGCTCACTGATAGAGCACTTGCCCAGCATCGGTAAGACCCTGAGTTCAACCCCTAGTATTGCACACACACATACAAAAATTAAACATCACAAATAAATTTAAGGTACTCTTGGGTCATTCTTTTTATACACCCACCACGGACACCTCTTTTGCCCTTCTCCACTCAGAAAACCTCTGCCAACATCTGCGCCACATTCACATACATGTATACGGAAGCAGGTGCTATCCATGCCCTGCCCCTATCATTCTACCCTTCTGGGACATTCTGGCAAACTGCCAGCATCTGTGCCCATGAGCTTTCTCTGTGGCTACAGGTGCCTGTGGTGCCCATGATCTTGGCAAGCAGGAAGTGCTGCAAGCTGTCAGACCTTGAGAGAGCAGCTGGCAAACACAAGTGGACACACATCTCAGTCCCCTCAGCTCTCGAGTGAGGGCTGCACTGGCTCCCCGAGTGCCCAGGGGGACCAAGCTCCAGGTGCCCACCATGGGAATGGGTTGGATCACACTTTTATTCTGCTTTCTCTTCCCCAGCTCCATACTTGGGTTTCTGAAATCAGCTCCCAAATAAACTATTTACATTTGAAACCTTGTCTCGAGTCTGCTTCTGGGGAAACCCAAATTATGACATAAACACCCATAGAAATCATGCAGGTGTGTGTGTGTGTCTGTGTGTGTGTGCATTCACATAAAAGGAACTGTACTGCTGGAATCATGAGGTGGGGTCCCCTTCACACCCATTTTTCAGATGAAGAAACTGAGATTCAGAGAGTAGAGTGATTTTCCTGGTGCACACAGCTAACAGGAGGCAGAATGTGGACTCAGGCTTGGGTTTGTCTACTGAGCTCTGTCTACTGCTCTCCATTTCTTCAGTGGAAATGGGCTACATCTCTGTCTTTGGGCCCAAAGACTTCAGGGTGACTTTGGGGGAGGATTAGACGTGCAAGTCTCAGGACAGGGTGTCAAGGGGATGCAGCAGCATGCAGGGCTGCAACGTGTATGGCCACAGCCACCAGCAGCGAACAAGACACATTTTACATAAGAACAAGGGTTTTTCTGCATCACTGCCCCCACCCCTGACCATACACACCACTCCCAGGCTGTAGGAATGGGGCAGGGACCAAAGTGCTGTGGGAGTTTGTAAAGAAAGATGGAGGCTGAAAGAGATTGTGCTACTGACTCTCTAGGTGAGTTACTTACCTTGTCATAATTGGGGAGTGATTAGAAGAGTTTACAGGTGAAGGTCCCCTTCTCACCCCCTGCAAAAAGGGCCCCGGGGCAGTGGCCTGGATAGGATGAGATTATGGTGCCTGTTTTCAGGCCTGGCATTGTAGCTCAGTGGTAGTCTTTGCTTAGCATAAAAGAGGCCCTGGGTTTTGTCCCTTGAACCACACACACACACACACACACACACACACACACACACAAGACTTTAAAAATGTGTTTTTCACACCCACTAAGGTGGTAATAGTAATAACCATAATAATGCAGATAACAGTAATTGTTCTTGAGAATGTGGAGAAAGCCAACTTTCGTATGTTCCTGATAGAAATATAAAATGGTGAAAATCAGTTTGGCAATTCCTCACAAAATTAAACAGAATGATACTATGACCTAGCAATTCCAGTCCTGAGTATAAATCCAAGGAGACTGAAAAGCAGCACTCAAACAAATAAGTACACAACAATACTATTCACAATAGCTGAAAGGTGGAAACAGCTGGAATTTCCATGTACAGATAAATGGATGAAGAAAATTTGGTCTATTCAGACAATGGCTCAGTCATAAAACAAGTGGAGTTACAATACTTGATACCATATGGATGAACTTGGAACATATTCTTTTAGGTGAAAGAAGCCAGCTGGAAAAAAAAAAGTTACCTATCATGTGATCTCATTATATGAAATATCCAGAATAAATTAATCCAAAAGCAAAAAGCAAAGTGATGGTTGCCAGGGACTTCGAATTAACTATTTACTGGGTATGAGGTTTTCTTTTGGGGTGATGAAAATATTTTGGAAATACGTAAAGGTAGTGGTTACACAACGTTGTGAATTTCCTAGATGCCACTAAATTGTTTCTTAAAATGGTTAGTTTTGTAAAGTCATGTGAATGTTACCTCAATTGAAAAAGTTTAAATTGCAAATTACACGTGAGTGTTAATTTAGAAAGGTTAAACAAGTGATGCTACATCAAACAGTGGATGTTATATAGCCATTAAAAAATCCAAGGACCTTATAAAGACATGGAAATGCTTATAATGCAATACTAAGCACATAAATAACATAAAACGAGTAATGTAACATTACACTAACAATGTTAAATAAAAGATGCATAGAAGACTATAGAATATGCTAAAATTTTAAAATCCATGCTTTCATTTTTTGAGTACCTACTGAGTACCAGCACAGAGAATCAAAAAAATGGTGCCAGGTACCAAAATAGCAACAGAACTTTGCTGTTTTCTGGATATTATTCTTTTCTTTCTTTTTTTTTTGTTTTTTTTAATGGAATGTGCTAAATGTCTATAATTTTGTTCAGATGACTGCAGAACCTGGAAAAGCTGTTGCTGCTATTGATGCATAACATACTGCTATTATTAGTCTTTTTATATAAATATAAA
>NW_022900934.1:26247712-26250784 GCF_012274545.1 Fukomys damarensis
CAGGATCCTAATGAGATAATTAATAATGGGAAATAGGAAGTAAAGGGCTAAAGGTGTAGGGAAAATGGGAAGGGTGGGGTAAAGGTAATAAGGGAGAGGAAAAAATATGAGAAACTGAAAAAATGAAAATAAAGTGTTTGTAAATGGGGAGGGGAGGAGGGGGTGAAGGGAGGGCAGGGACAAGGGGAAAAAATGAGAATCAAGACCTATTATGTAAAGGTACAGAATCCCAGTGATGAATGTAACTGTACTGTATACCTAGATTGTACCAATAAACTCAATAAAAAGAAAAAAAAAAGATCCTTGCAGCAGAGAACTTGTGGTGTGGAAAATGATCCATGGGTCTGGAGAGAACTGAGGGACCCACAGAGCCAGACTCTGCTCTTTTCTCTGCCCCAGGTTCCCTGGTGACCTGTCCAGACCTCCGTGTTCCTTTCACATAAAAGGGAAGGGTGACATGCCACTCTGGAGGGTCATCCGGCTTCTTGGCTTTATTTTCCCAAGAAACATCTGCACATGTGCCCAAGGCTACACACCCAGCAATTTTACTGATTGTAGTGAATACCTGGGAATGACCTGAATGTCCACCAACAAGAGAATGAGGAAAAGATGTCAGTGGTATCCTTCCGGGATATGCACGGTAATTAGAAGGAACGAATCAGACCTCTGTTTCTCATCCTAGATAGATCCCGACAATTTAACAAGAAAGGAAGTTGCCGAAGATACTTATGGTTAGTATACTTATGGTTAGTATCGTTAGATACTTATGTTTAGTAGTCCCTCTTTATCTGTGATTTAGTTTTCCAGTTTCAGTTACTTGCAGTCCACCGTGGTCTGAAAACATTAAAAGGAAAATTCCAGAAACAAATAATCTGTAAGCTTTAAATTGTGTGCTCTTCTGAGTTGCATGGTGAAATTTCACACCATCCTCTGCATTCTAGTCAGGTCATGAATCACTCCTTGGTCTAGCGTATCCTTGGCATAGGAGCTGCCCACCTGCTAGTCCCTTAGTCTCAGTTATCAGATTGCTACAGTGTTGTAGTGCTTGTGTTTAAGTAACTCTTATTTTACCTAAAAATGGTCCCAAAGCACCAGAGTTCTGATGTTACCAATTCAGATATACCAGAGAGAGACTGCAAAGTGCTGCATGCACTGGGTCAGTACTCTCCACCATTTCAAGCATCTGCAGAGGGTCTTGGGATGTATACTTTGTGGGTACAGAGAAAATGCTCTAGAGCTTTAAAATACAGAACACAATTTTAGGTATTGTTTATGCAGAAATATGTGTGCAATAAATTTATAAAGGCCAAGACTGGAAGTACCAGAATCCATGACAGTGGTTGCCTCTGCGGTGGGAAAGAAACAGGATTGATTGAGAGGAATGCAAGGTGGGGAAGCTTCAATTTTGTGTTTTATGTTTAATAATTTTATTTTTTTAAAAAAATTGGATGCAAACAGGATAAATACTGACATTTGTTAATTTGAAGGTTGGATTCCTGAGATATGCAATATATGATTCACTTTACCATATTCTAATACCCCACCCCCCAAAAGATGAATGAAAGTAAAATGGTGAGATAAAGTAATGGATCTCTGCTGAGATCTTTCTCTGGGCAGTCATAGGTGTTGCTAGCAGTTCTCAAAGTGGGGTGACTGGGCCAGCAGCATCGGCATTCCCTCACAATGCAAATTCTCAACGTCCTGCACCAGATCCTCATAATTTGGAGCTCTAGAGTTGGGGCCTAGCACTATGCCTTTTAGCAAGCCTTCCAGGGGGATGTGGTCATGCAAATTAAGTCTGAGAACTACCGGGCTGGACAGTAACAATGGTGACAATGTTAACCTGTATTGGGTAGACGGATCTGTCAGACATGGCTGCAAGAGCTTTCCTTCAGTACTCAAGTTAATTTTCAAAACAACCAGCGAAGAGCATCCCAGTCTGAAATCTGAAGCACTCCAAACTGAAATTTTTTGAGCATGGACAGGACACCACAAGTGGAAAATTGCACATCTGACCTCAGGTTACAGGTGGCAGTCAAAATGTAGGCAAACCAAACTGAGTATGTTGGCACACACCTGTAATCTCACCTATGTGGGATGTTGAGGTAAGAGGATAGAAAGTTCCAGGCAGCGTGGGCAACTTAGCAAGACTCTAACTCAAAATAAAAATGGCTGCAGGTGTAGCTCAGTGGTAGAGTACCTCTGGGTTCAGTCAATCCCCAATACCACAAAAGCTCAAGCCAAAAATCTAGGCACACTAAAAATGTACAAGTAACTTTCAGGCTATGTGTATAAAGTGTATATGAAACACACAAATTTAGTGTTTAAATCCCAAGATATCTCTGTGTACTTGACAATACCCACAAATCCGAGAAAATCTGAAATCCAAAGCACCTCTTGTCCCAAGCCTTTCAGATAAGCAACACTAAACCTGTTTTAATCTTATCATCTCTATCCTGAAATTGTGGAAAGGGAGGCACAGAAAAGGCCAAGCCCTGTGAAGGTGCAACAGAGTTTGCCCCCAGCAATCCCCTCCTTTGACCTCCACACTGAACTGTCACAAACATCACCTTTCATATTCTAGCTCACACAACCTCCAGAGGAAGACTTAAAATAGCCCTGTTTTACAGATGAGGAAACTGGAATCCCGAGAGGGACAGCGACCCGCCAAGGTCTCACAGACAGGAAAGTGATTGGGAAGACATTCCGCGGCTTTTGTCCGAGAGGCTCTGAGGTTGGGACCTAGACCTGCCAGGGTCGGGGCTGCTGAGGGGGCTGGAATGAGGGAGAAGAGGAAGAGGGGAGGAGGGTGCTGAGCGGCCCAGCTGCAGCCTTCCGGGTGTGGCTCGAAGGTCACGCCTCTGCCCAGCTGCCCCCTTCCCCACGCCACTGCCAACCCGGCGTGACCCGTCACGCACACGCCCTGGGAACCCTGAGGCCCTTCCCCGCCCACTTCTCGCCCCCACCCCCTTCCTTTCAGAAGGGGAACCCGGGCGGCCCAGAGAAGTGGAGCCCGCTCGCGCTCACTTGGGCACCTCGGCTCCCGCAGGCCCTCGTCCCCCGCCTCTCCCG
>NW_022900934.1:26251162-26279664 GCF_012274545.1 Fukomys damarensis
CTTCCCGCGCGCGTCCGAGCTGCAACCTTGGGCCCGGGGCGCCCGCAGGCATCTGGGCGCCTTAGCCGCGCCCTGAGACACACGAACCCCGCCCCAAAGTGTCCTAACACCGCCCCCTCACGGACAGACCCCACCCCGGGAGGGATCCTAGCTCCAGGAGGATCCAACCTCAGGCTGGGGCTAGGCTGTCCTAATCCCACCTCCGAAGAATTTTTTTCCTTTTAACACCACCCACCACCTGAGGCTTCTAACCCAGCCTCCGAGGAACCTAACCCGACCCAGAGGGATAACAATTGTGCCATCCAGGATTTTTGACCCGTCTGCCCAATACCCTAAATGCCTCCTTCCCAAATCCTAACACCTTCTAATGCATTTTAATCCCTCCAACGGTCTAACCTTGTGATTAAAGGATTTTAACCCCATTCCCAGGGAGTCTAACCCGTGAGTCCAACAACCCAGCACCCGCTCTCCTCCCAAGAGCCGAACCCTGCCCCCAAAGATTCTAATTCAGCAGAATGAAGGATTCAAGCCCTCACTATGGAATATTATTCAGCCAGAAAGGAGATAAAATTGATGTCGTTTGCAGGAAAATGGGTAGAATTGGAAACCATCATGTTAAGTGAAATAAACCAGCAGCAGAAAGCCTATTATCACATGTTTCCTCTCATATGAGGAATCTGGGGGAGGGGAGAAGACGAGAGAACAAAAAGGAGGAAGAGAGGGAGAGGGAGGGAAGGGGCATGGGAGTAGACAGGAGACTATTAGAGAAAGGGCACGGGGAGGAGAGGGAGAGGAGGTCGCGGGGAACTATGGCGTGTGCCACACGCACGCACCAATGCGCCGAAATGGAACTCACTACCCTGGGTAACTAATACTTTTAAAAACTCTAGCCCTGTCCTCAAAATGTGTAACCCTAACCCCAGGGTTCTAATATTGTTCCTAGGTGATTCCCCTCTCCCAAGAGTTTTAATCTCTAGGATTCTAATTCCACCCATCCAAAAATTCCAACCCTTCAGAGATTCTAACTCCTTCTATCAAAGGATCCTAACCCTTCTTTTCAAAGATTCTAAGCCTGCTCAGAAGGGCCCTGCCCCACCTTCTTCACCCACGTAGGATTCTATAGCTCTCCCTGCAAAATTCAGACTCGTCTCCCCCATTCCGATGCCTCCCCCACTTGCCTTTCCCCCACCTCCCCCTCCTCCACGCTGGGTCCTCAGCCTTCCCTGCTGTTCTGTGGTCAGCGGTTTCCCTTCCACCTTCCCACGCGATTCAAACGTCATGCAAAGTTCTCCTCGCTGCTCTCCCGCAGGAACCTCCTGGGTTCATTTCGGGCAGGATTCTGGACTGTTCAGAAGACTTCCTAAATGCAAAGGGGAAGGGCTGAGGCCTGAGATGGATGGGTTGGTGCCTGCAAAGTAGAGCACTACCATTTCTGGGAAAGACAGGACTGTCACCCGGAATTCTGCAGGACAGCCTTCCAAAGTGTACAGGGATTCCACTGCCTTAGTCTGTTCCCTGTGCTCCCAGCCAGTCTCAGCCATTACCCATCTTTCGTTCACTTATACACACGTACATTCATTCATTCAGCAGTGTTGTGTTAGGCTCCCTTCTGGGGGCTGGGGTGTGATGGGTTCTCAAATTCAGCACTGTGCACATGAGGGTCACATAGTTCTTTGTTGTGATCAACTGTTCTGCACACAGTAGGGTGTTTAGCAGGGTTCTACTCACTAGATGCCAGCAGCAACCCCCCTGCCTAGTTTGGATCATCAAAAGTGTCTCCAAACATGGCCAGATGTCTCCTGAGAGGGCAGGACCATGAATGAGAAAGACAACGATCCTACTCTTACGTGTTTGGTACATGTACTTGCATATATGTTTACCCTTTTTTAGAAAAATAAGCAAGGTTTTGTGTGTGTGTTTACTTATATGATACTCGATCTCTTACTTTTTCCACTTTATAGCTGCTGTTCCTATCTGTTGAAGGTCACAGCCCTGGAGTCATTGTTTATATCCTCTACAGTTTGTTTTTCATTCTCCTGGTCACAGACACCTAGACTGTACAGTTTTGAACTCGTGTAAACAGTGCCACAGTGGACACCCTCATCCACGTTCCCTTACGGCACGGTGTGAGAATGACTTGAAGACTTGCTTTGCCATGAATGAAAGCACTGGCAGAATGGCCTCTGCCCCATCCTCTCTTCCACCTTCTCCACATGCTTTTTTCTTCTTCTTCTCCACATTCATGGTATCACACAATGGTCTTGAGTTCCAGAAGCAGAGCCTGGTTACAGACTGAAATGAAAGTAGTCTATTTAGGTAAGACAGAAAACTAGTCAGGAAGTGGATGGATGAGGCAGGAAAGGGAAGGGAGACAATGAAGGGAGGATTGTTACAGAGTTACTACTGTGGGCAGCTGGGGTTCAGTCTTCTGGGGAAACTGGAGGCTGTGTACCCTGCCCACCTGTCAGCCATCCCTCCCCAGAGCCGCCCTGGTTAAAAGATACCCAGGGAGGTATTAATCTTCAGCACTTCTGGCCTGCCCCATGCGTGCTCCAGCCACTAGAACCTCCAGAAGAGCATGGCAGGTCCTGGGGGAAGGCCCAAGGACGGTAGAGGGTTTTAACCAACATTAGCTACATCTCCTTTCGAAACGTGCCACTCTGTTGGCAAAGGACCACAGAGAGCTGAAACATTCCCTGTTCACAGACAATTTCCAAAAGTTTTTTCTATTAAAGTAATGCTGCAATAAACCCTTGTGCAAAAACAAACAAAATTCTTGTACAAATTCCCAAAATTTCTATCAACATATTGTAGCATAATTTTTTATAAAGTACTCCTTTATAAATATTGTTTGATGAGTTTTAGCAAATATATACACCTGTGTATGCACCAACCCAATCAACATTTCTCTCACCCCTAAATGTTCTGACTGGGTGCACTGGTACACAGGCACACACCTGTAATCCCAGCTACTTGAGAGGCTATGGCAGGAGGACCCCGAGTTTAAGGCCAACCTGGTCAAACTAGTAAGACCTTGTCTCAAAATAAAAAAGTAAAAAGGGGCTGGGGATGTAGCTCAGTGCAAGACCCTGGATTCAATCCCCAACTCTGCACAAAGATATTTCCTTTGTGCCATATTGTGGCCAACTCCTCCTACCCTTAGTTGGCCTTAGGTGGCTACTGTTTGCCCTTTTATCATTGTAGATTAGCCTTATTTTTTCTAGAATTTCACATAAATGTAATCATACAGTATGTTTCTTTTATGTTTGCCTTCTTTACTCACATATTGCTTTTGGGCTTTGCTAGATTGTTACACGTTTCTAGTAGTTTGTTCTTTTTCACTGCCAGATAGTATTCCACAGTGTAGATGCACCGCTATTTGCTTATCCATGTATTTGTTAATGGACATTTGGGTTGTCTTCAGTTTTTCACCATATCAATAAAGCTACGGTGAAATTCACATGTAAGTCTTTATGTAGACAAGTTCTCACTTCTTTTGAGTAAACACTTAGGACTGAAATTGCTGAGTCATATAGTAAGTGTATGTTTAGCTTCATAATAAAGTGCTAACCTAGCTTTCAAAGTAATCATACCACTTTTCAGTCCTACCAGTAATCCATGGTTTCCTGCTCTGAATCCTTGCTAACATTTGGTATTGTTATTCTTTTTTTGGCGGGGGGGGGGTACTGGGGATTGAACTCAGGACCTTGTGCTTGTGAGGCAGGCAGTGGAACCACTGGGCTAAATCCCTAGCCCTTGTTATTCTTTTTTTTTTTTTTCAGCTTTAATTGAGTTTATTGGTACATTTTAGGGATACAGTACAGTTACATTCTCTTGTTATTCTTTTTAATTGAAAAAAAAAAGCTGAGCGTGGCGGCACACCAGTAATCCAAGCTACTTGAGAGGCTGAGATAGGAAGACTGCAAGTTCCAGGCCAGCCTAGGCAACTTAGCAATACCTTGTCTCAAAAATTAAAAAGCCTGGAGATATAGCTCAGTGGTAGAGCACTGTGTTGCATCCATAAGCCCTGGATCCCAAGCCCAATATCAATTTTAAATTTTCACCTAATTTGGATATTTGCTCCAAAAAAGTTATGTAATTGCAAATTTTATTCTAAAGCATCGCCTTACTAGTCTTTGCAGTGGCAAACATTCTGTCTGCTCATTGACATTCAGTGTCACTCATTAGATATTGTGGAAAGGAGAGTGTAACTTCTGAGGCCAGGTCATAAGAGACATTGTGGCTTTTGTCTGGCTTTCTCTTGTGTCATTCCCTCTGGAGAAAGCCTGCTGTCCTGCATGAGGATACCAGCAATTTGTGGAAAACTTATTTGGCAAGGAAACGAAGTCTCCCTCCAAGGACCAGCAGCAACTGGCCAGGCATGCATGTGAGCTGCCTGGGCAATAGATTCTCCAGTCAAGCTCTGAAGTGACCGCACCCCGGGCCAACATCTTGCCTGCAACTTCTCCACAAGACCCTGATCCCAAATCACCACATTCTCCTGGTTTCTTGAACACTAGAAATTGGGAGATAATACACTTTTATTATTTTAAGCTAAGTTTCTATTATTGTGCAACACTGATAAATAATACAAGAAGTGAAGGCCTCAAGGCAGGAAGGTGTTCTGTGTGCCCGAAGAACTCCAGTGTGACTGTAGAGGAGGGAGCCCAAGGTAACATCCATGAGGGAGGTCTTGTCACTCAGAACTGTGTCCACTTCTATATGGAGTGTGGGTTTTTTTCTAAGATCCAAGGGAAGCCCCTGGGTAGTTATAAATGGGACTGACCTCATTATCCATTCATTCAACAAATATTGTATGGGGCATCTACTGTGGGCCACACTACTGCTGATGCTGAGTATACAGCAATGAAAAAAAAATCAGTTCCTCATACTCTTAGAATATCTGTGTTGAAGGGGAAGATGGAAAATTAATTGATACTGAAAGCAGATTGTATGGCTGGGGAACAGTACGGCTTATGACAAAGGAAAGGAGGAAAAGTGGGCAGGTGGAGGTGGGAGAGGAGCAGTGGACTGGGGAACACAGGATGCCCAGGGGAGACCTCTCTGAGGAGGTGGCATGAGGGCAAGGCCTGCTGAGCTTGGGAAATGAGCCATGTGGATAACCCAGGAGAGTGACCTAAGCACGAGCAAAGTAACAGCAAAAGGCCCTGAGAAGTGACGGCAGAACACAGAGCCAGTGTGGCTGGGACACAGTGTACAGGGGAAAGTGAGGGAAATAATGTGGCAGAGGGAGAGGGGCCAGACAGTGAAGGCCATGAAAACGTCTTAATATCAGTGTTAAATTTTAATTGACACAGAGGGGAGGCTTTGGAGGGTTTTGAGCAGAGGTGTGAATCGAACTGACTATTTTAACTGGATCCATCTGGCTGCAGGGTGGAGAGTGGTTTAGAGGGGTAGCAGGGCAGCAGCAAGCCCAGTGAGCAGCCGGGGCGATCTTCCAAGGGCAAGATGATGGGGACCAGGGCCAGAGGGGTGGCAATGACAATCAGAAGAGCTGAGAGAGAGAAAAGAGCAGAAAGCCTCAGCGACACCACGGAGAATCATTACAGCACTGCTTTCCATTATGAAAAGATTGGACATAAACTAAATGGCCTTGATTTGGGGACTGGGAAAATAAATGATAATACGATAATGGAATACTAAGCAGTTGTCAAAGAGAGTAAGGGAGCTATGACAGCGAATGCCCATAATCCCAGATGTTTGGGAAGCCGAGGGAGGAGGATTGCAAGTTTGAAGTCAGCCTGGGCAACTTAGTGAGAGCCTGACTCAAAAGGTCTGGTGGTGTATCTCAGTAAGAGCGCAGACTTTGCACATGCTGAGGCTTTAGCTTCAATTCCCAGTACCACAAGAACCGAAACCAAAACCCAACTTGCCTTTTGAGTGTGGGTGCAGAAATAAGCTGAAACTAAAATTCCATATGGAGCCTGGGGATTTAGCTCAGTGATTCAGCTGCCTGCCTCACAAGCACAAGGACCTGAGTTAGATCCCTGGTACAAAATAAATACATACATACATACATACATAACACATACATATACATAAATAAAATTCCATGTGGAAAGGCAAGGAACTCAGAAGAGCTTAAACTATTTCTAAAAAGAACAGGATTGGAGAATGCACACTCCTCAATTTCAAAATTTACTGTAAAGCTACAATAATCAAGACACTGTAGGGCTGGAGATTTAGCTCAGTGGTTCCGCCGCCTGCCTCGAAAGCGCAAGGTCCCGAGTTCGACTCCCAGTACCAAAAACAAAACAAACAAAGACAATGAAGTGCAAGGTCCCGAGTTCGACTCCCAGTACCAAAAACAAAACAAACAAAGACACTGTGGTACTTGCATAAGGATAGAAATCACTGACCAGAACTGAGAACCGAGGAGTAAACTCTCACATTTATGGCCAGTTGATTTTCAACAAGAGTCTAAGACAATTCAGTGAAGGGAAGTTTCATTTTTTTAAAAAAACGGTCCTGGAACACCTACACAACCACATGTAAAGCAATAAAGTTGAATCTCCATGACACATCGTATATGAAAAAGAACTCGAAATGTATCATAGAATGAAATGTATAACTCAAAATTATAAAACCCTTAGAAATAAATATAAAAGAAAATCTTTCTGACCTTGGGTTAGGCAAAGTCTTTTTAATGTGATATGAATGACAAAAGAAAAATAGAGAAAATGGACTTCATCAAAATTAATAAACTCCAGCTCTGCAAATGATGCTACCAAGAAAATGAAGACAGCCCACACAATGAGAGGTAATATTTATAAATTATCGTTCTTGTAAGGGCCTGGGATCTTGCTATAAATAACACATAAAACTCAATACTAGAAAGATGACATTTGAAAGTGGGCAAGAGATCTGAATAGCTGCTGTATAAATGGCCAATAAGCACATGGAAAAATGCCTAGTATCACTAGTTGTGAGGAAAATGCAAATTAAGAACACAGTGAGATGCCACTTCCCGTCCATCAGAACCGCTAGAACAGAAAAAGACATAATAACAGATGTTGGTGAGAATGTGGAGAGATTAGAACCCACAGACACTGCTGGCGGGAATGTAAAAGGTAGAGCTGCTTTGGAAAACAACCTGGCAGGTCCTCAAAAGGTTAAATATAGAATTACAATATGACCCAGCAATCCTACTCCTAGGTAGATATCCAAATTAATTGAAAATATATACCCGCACAAAGATCTGTCCATAAAGCATTCATAGCAGCGCTATCCATAACAGCTGAAAAGCAGAAACAGCTCCAATGTCAATAGGGGTAAACAAAATGTAACATATCCGTACAGAGAAATGTGATTTGGTAGTAAGGAGATGTGCAGCCCTGATACATGCTACAGCATGGATAAACTTTGAAGACATTATGATACATAAATGAAGCTAATCCCCAAAGACCATCTATTGTATGGCTCTGGTTATATAATATGCCCAGAATAGGTGAATCTGTAGGAACAGAAGGCACATCGGTGGCTGCATTAGGCTGGCAACTACTAATGGGTACCGAGTGTTTTTAAGGGGACGATGATGGTAAATTGTGGTGATGATTGCACATCTCTGTAAATGCACCTTAAAAAAACCACTGCACTATAAAACTTAAACAAGTGAATTGTATGGTATACAAATTGCAATTAAGATATATGGGTAAATAGAGGAAAGGAAAGGTGTGCAGTGACTTGTATTGTATTTTGGCATCTATGCAGAACAAGAGAACAAATGCATGTGGGAATTTGCTAGCCGACACCTGGGCTAAGTCAGGAAGGACACACATAACAGTCCCAATGGTTCCTTCCAGGGAGGGGAACTGTAGCACCCCTGTGGTCTTGCATTGTGAGCCGCCTAAATATATGAGCTCTTCACAAATAGCATTAAGACTTTTTAAAGGAACAAAGAATCCTGGACATGATGGAATTGGGGTTAGGAAGGGGTTTTGTTGTTGTTTTAGGAGAGTTAAGAAGTGCCTTCTGTATGTGCACTTGACAGTGGGGCCAGGGTGGAGAAGGAGGGTGATGGAGTGTGGGAGCCGGACTCCCTGCCTCTCATCAAGGGGACATGGGCAAACCCTCTTGGCCGGTCCTCACCCTGCTAAGTAGAATGAGGTCGTCTCCTGAGTCCTGCTGGTGTCTTCACTTACTCTGTCTCATTTATCTCTTATAAATAAATAGAGACGATTATAAGTTGATATCTCTGAGTTAAGACACTTGCTTGAGGTCACACAGCCAGTAAGTGGCAGAGCTGGGGCTCAAACCCATGTGGGCATGCTCGTGGGGCGCCTCCAACAGCTGTGGTAGTAACTGCTGCATGTGTTGCAGGTGGGGAAGGCTGGAAAGAGTGCAGGCTCCACTTTGCCGTCGGTCAGATGCTGACCTTTTGTGAAATATATTTTCCTATTTCCAGGGGCATTTGCATGCCATATTTTAGATTCCTTGGGACCATTGTGGATTATGCCATATTCAAAACAAGTTGGAGTGTAGAACAGAAAGCAGCAGTCCCTGCTTCAGACTGAGTTCAACTGTTTCTTTTTTTATTTGCAAAGTAGCCTCTGATCATTTGACAGTTACACTCGGGCAGGCAGCTGCTCACTGCTGCCCTCCTTTTCCAAAGGATCAAAGGAAATGCCCAGAGCACCACTTTGGGAAACTCATGACAACCCCCTTCAAGCTCTCCGTCCTGCTTTGTAGAAAGACACCCACCCCTATTCTCCAGGCTTCTCTAGCTCCCACTCTGCCTTGTCCTTCTCCAGAGAACTTGTCACCACCATCCACCATGGGACATAATTCCACCTTTACTGTTGGTTGTCTGTCCCTTTTGCTTTTTTGGCAACTTCTGTGCAGGTGGTATTCATATCCCTATTTTATACAGGAAGAAAGAGAAGCTCACAGTTTATGAGCAGCAAGTAAAGGCTTGTGCAGGGATCTAAACTCTTCCTTCTTTAATTGTAGTGAAGTTTATTAAGAACCTAATACATGTGTTTCAGCCCAGGCTGGAAGCAAGGATGGTCTTGGTTCCAAAGCAGCTTCTAATCCAATTAGGGAGACAAACACAGAAGCTGATAACTGAGATACAGAATGGAAAATGGAGGGGGGAAGGGGGGAAGGGAGGGAGCGGGGAGGAGAGGGAGAGAGAGGCACTGCATCCAGCTGGGGTGCACACCAGAGGACATACATGTGAGTTGAGGCTCGAAGGAGCCTCATCAGGGGAGACAGAATTGCACACAGTAGGGCCAGCCTGCCACAGCTTGAGGGAACCTGGCCTGTTAGAGGAATCACAGAGGCTTCTGCGCTCCAGGCATGGAAAATGTGGTAGATGAGGTGGAGAAGGCTTCAGTAAACAGGGAGCTGGGGCTTTCTCATGTGAGGGTGGCCGTAAGAGGGACCTAGGGTGTCCTCCAGCTCCTCTCCTCCAGGTGTCATCCCGTGGGTGTCAGAGCTCCTGCCTAGGGAAAGTGTAGGACTTGGAGGGGATGGGGGATACCAGGGGAACCAGAGAAACTGCCTGTCCCCAGCTGTGTGGCCACCTCCAGCTGACAGGCCCCCCCAGGGGGGTTGGGGGACTCTGGTTCCGTTTCACAACACCCCCTCTCCTTCCCCCAGTGTCCCTCAGAGGCCAAGAAAAGAGGAAGTGCTTTGAGGACTTCCTCCTAGGTGCTGGTGCACTGCTCCTCTCCAGAGGGGCAGAACCAGACCTGCATGCTACATTCTGCTAGGACAAGGGGCCTGGTGCTGCCACGCCTGCCATTCAGTGGCAGACACACCTGAACTAGGAGATCCAGCTGGAGTCCTGGCCCTTCTGACTAGCAGTGTTGTTCCAGTGAGGGCCTCTCATCCAAGCTTGGAGCCTTGCCTCTTGAAAAAGCCACATCCTTACTCAGCACCTTGAGAGGGGGTGGGTGGGGGTGGGTAGAGTGCCGGAATTAACACCGAGAGTCCCAACATATACATGCGCAAGAGTATAGAGAGCATATTTCTTTAAAAAATGCATTTTGTATTTACCTATATATGCATGTAAATGTGCAGAGAAAGGTTTGAAAGCTACACAAGCCATAAGAAACAAGTGTTACTAAAGAGGAAAAAACCACACTGGAATCAAGGAAGAAGTTGACTTTTTCCACATTTGTCTTTTTTCTTTTTTGTATGTTTTATTTTATTTTTTGAGACAGGGTCTTGTTATATAGTCCAGCTGGTCTTGAACTCACTATGTAGCCCAGGTTGGCCTCAAAGTCCTGGCAATCCTACTGCCTCAGCCTCTCATAGGAATGAAAACCAAATGAATACATTTGGTTTTATTTGTGTATCTAAAATAATAATAATCATAATAATAAAAACAACACCAACAAATGTGGGAATTGGCATGTACAGTTGTCAAGTGTCCTTTCCTCCAAATATTTTCTTATGAAAAATTCTAAACATACAGAAAAACTGAAAGAATCTTGTGGTGAAATTTCAATAGTCACCACTTGCATTCTACCATTGCTCTTTATCCCATCTGTCTATCAATTCTTTTTCTTTTTTCCTTTCTTTACTTCTTTCTTTCTTGTGTGTGTGTGTGTGTGTGTGTGTGTGTGTGTGTGTGTACTGCTAAGGATCAACTCCAGGGCTTTTCAGAAATATGCTAAACAATGAGCTACATCCCCAATCCAATTGTTCTTTTTTTTCCAAATGCATTTCAAAGTAAATTGCTGTAACACACATATTGCATTTAACAAAGGGCACAAAATAAGTGTTCATTTGCTGAGTTTTTACAACTGCATGTGCAGCTATATAACTTAAATCCCATGAAGATGTACATTCCCATCACTCCAGAAGGCCTTCTCTTGTCCTATAATGTATATAAATTGCCAACATCTCTCAAGTCAGAACTAAGTGCAGGGCCAAATACAGAATAACTGCTCAGCAAATGTTGGTGGAAGGGATGCATGAGTCTAGGGAAGGTGCACATATGGCTTGCACCCCCGAGGACATAACCATGTCTTTTTTCTTGCATTGCACACTGAATTGGTACATAGAAGTGCATAATAAAGATTTGTTGATTATATTATTTATGCATTGCTGTATAAAAAATCACCCCCAAATTTAGCAACTTAAAACATTATATACATTTATTCTCACCTAGTTTCTATGGGTCAAAAGTCTGGAAGCAGTTTAGCTCAAGGGTTCTGGCTTGGGGTCTCTTCTGAGGCTGCAGCCAAGTGTCAACCTGGTCTGCTGTCATCTGACAGCTTAACTTGGGGTTGGAGGATGTTTCAAGATGACTCAGTTACATGGCTGTTAACAGGAGGCCCCCGGTCCTTACCACATGAGCCACTCCACAGAGCTGCCTGAGTGTGCCATGACATTAGTGGCCGGCTCCCCTCAAAACAAGTGATCCATCCAAGAAAGCAAGAGGAAACATCCCAGTGGTCACACGGACCACACCCAACGTGGGAGAAGGGTGTGCAAGATGGCATGACTACTATGAGGTGGGACTAATTGGGGGTCACTGTGGAGTAGGTGGTCACTATGAATGCCCATTTCAATTTTCCACACACCTGCTCTGTTCTAGATGCTGTGCTGAGCTCCAGTGAGTATAGGAATGAGTCAGAGCCAGCCCAACCCTTAGAGGATCTGCACATGGGTCTGAGTGTGTTGGGGGTGTGGGTGGGGAGGTCACAGATATGGAAGCAGATGGTGTCAACAGAGCTCAATAAATACTGCAATAGTAGAACAGTGGTTCTTAAAAACGGCTTTGCTGTAATACATTTTCATCCACAACATTTAAAGCACATCTACAGCCAACAACACCCCCAGCTCAGCAGCAGTAACTGCAACCTGTTCTGTGTATTCTTCCAGGATTATTCCATGATACAAAAACACATTTACTGCCTCTTTAAACAACTAGACAGCACTGTGCAAGGTGCATTGTTCTGCAACTTGCCTGTTTGGTCCTGTTTTGCTCTATCATGGAAATAAGGTCCACATAAAAAGTGCTCTTGTTTATGGCTGCATGGTATTCTAATGGCTGTGTAAGGGACCATTTCTCTAATTACTCCTCTGTCATTGAACTTTTGGTTTATCTCTAATCTCTTGTTAGAGACAAAGTTACTGATTTTCTTTCCTATGGCTTTCCTCTCACACGTATCTAAACAGAGGAGAACTTCTTGGGAGTGGACTCGGATCCCTACCTTGGACCCACCAATAGGGCCATCAACTTCTGGTCAGTTAGGCCTGATTAGGTGGTTACTACACCTAGAAGCTGCAAATAACATTGTTTCATAGTATTGTACACGTCTAGAATGTCAGCCCCAAGAGGCTAGGGTTTAAGAGTTAAGTGAGTAGCTGTGGGATGCATGGATGAGTGAATGGGTGAATGATTGACTCTAATCACAGGGTAAGTGTGAGAGGCTATTATTTCTGAGCCAGGAGGGAGTCCTCTTCCTCTCCCGCCCCCTTTGAATTTACCCTCTCTTCTTCCTTCCTCCTGCTTATCTGAGTTAGCTCTTAGCATCTGTCAGGGTCCTCGTTCCAGTCCCTGTCCTATTCCCTTGTTCGCAGGACACCTTCCCACCCATCCTCCTCCTCAGCAGCTCCATTCTCTGCAGAGAATGGAGAAAAGCCCACTAGG
This sequence comes from Fukomys damarensis, assembly GCF_012274545.1. NCBI lineage: Eukaryota > Metazoa > Chordata > Mammalia > Rodentia > Bathyergidae > Fukomys > Fukomys damarensis. The sequence continues at coordinate 26,263,791 of NW_022900934.1, forward strand.
CTGCCCCCGTTGCACGTACTCCCTCGCCAGCCTTCTCAACCTGCCCACTTTTCTAGTTTCCTCTCCTACCCACCCACCTTGCCCCTTGCCTCACATACCCCATGCTCCATCAGAAATAATAATCGTGCGGCAACACGCTTTCTGGTCCCCCTGTCCATCTCAGACAGAAGCTTTCTTTCCCTCAATAAAATTTTTCTACTCTTAACCTCCGTTGTTCCTGGAATTCATTGTTTGATTTTATAGAACACGAATTCACGTTTCCGATATCTAGCAGGTTTGGGAATTACATCTCTTCCCCGCCCCCCCATATCATTTTGAAGGTCTTTCACCGAGATTACTGGTCAAAGGTAAGAGTTTTCTTTCATAGGTTCTAACTTTGTTCTTTTTGCCTCATAGATTGTAGCTTGTTTCATAGGCTTTCATTTGTTTCATAGATTCTGGTTTTTGTTTCATATAAATTCTTCTGGTCTTTGTTTCTTTCAGCTTTTGTTTTAAAGTGAATTAATTTTACATTGTGTGTTTTCAATGTTTGCAAATTTCTGGTTTTTCTTATGCATTGTGTTTCGGTAAAATTGCATTTAATTCTTGTTTTGTATGTGTTGCATTTGCACTTAGTTACTTCAAAATGCTGTAAAATAGGTGTCTTATGAAATCGTCTTAGATAAAGACAGTTCAGGCTTTTATCTGTCCCAATTGTAAACAAATGGTGGTTACTCTGCCAGCTAGTAATTGCCTGTAGGACAGCTGCCACTCTCAGAGCACAGGACGGGTTTCTCCAGTTGCTCTCTGGTGAATCCCCACTCCCACTGGCAGGTGGAATGTTGACCAGATAGACAATTTGATTCCTTTTGGAGACAGATCTCTGATTGCTTGGAACTGGTGGAAAATGAGGTGACAACTGAGGGATCATGGCCGGGGCTACGCTCTGGCGGATACCCAAAGGTCCCTCAAACGAAACTAGCTCCGGATAGCCCATCCAGGTAATCAGCAGAAAATCTCCACATCTTGTCCCTATCTGGACTCCTCTGTGAGATGAAAGAGGAACTCTGTGAGCATCCATCAGGTATCCTTTGTCTCAGAGTGATCTAAATGATGCCTTCAGAGCCCTTTCTTAAGCCTCCATTAAAAGTTGAGCTACAGGTTTGGACTGCTTTCTCTGTTACTAGTAAGACAGACCTCTAGACAAATATAAAGAAATAGATCTTTCAAAGATTAAAAACTACCAAACACCCCCCCACCCAGGCCTGGCCTTCATCATTTATGTGTGTAGGGGAGAAAAACACCTTTTCTAATGGGTTATGGGCTTTGGAATGTTGGCTGTGGACTTATAAAATGCTATATGGTGATTTTTTTGGATGTTTAACAAGCTTGAGTTTTATCGGGACTTTCTCTCTGCTAGTGAGTTAAAAACTCCCCTTAAATCTTCAACTTGTTGGGAGTTCATTTGAGAATCTCTTCTAGTCAGACTGTTCCTTCCAGAAAGTCAGACTAAGACAACTCAAAAGAACTGTTTTGTCTTACACTAGGGAAAATAGCAATCAGTAACTTGCATTTGTGTTTTTACATACTAACTAGAATATGAGACTATTTTGGTCAATCTTTCTCTTCTTTCATTTTTGCGCATAGGAAGTCCATAAAGTTGCTTTTACTATGTAGAATGTGGCTGCTGGGAAGATCTATGAGATTCAAATACTTAGTGAATTTAAAATGGACCTTAGGGCTGGGGATTTAGCTCAGCGGTTCTGCTGCCTGCCTTGCAAGCACAAAGACCTGAGTTTGATCCCTGGTACAAAAAAAAAAGGATCTTAAAGGAGTAGCCTTGTCTTGCTGCTAATAAAAGTTGCCTAAGGGACTGAATAGACAACAGAAATTTCTCAGAGTTTTCTCTACCTTAGGGCCCAGGACAGAATCTCTGACTTGGAACCTCTGGAGGTGATCTCTTTTTCAGGAAAAGTGCCTTATTTTCCTCTCTCTCTTTCAAGGAACTAGAAAGCAATGGTCTGAAATTCTTGGTTTGCTAGCAATACTTCTCTAAACACATTGTTATAGCTGAAGTCAATTGTAACTTGTGCTTTGAAAGTACTTACTGGAGTAAGGATAAGGGTTACCCGAGGAATAAAAGATCACGTGCTGGTAAAGGGTAGATAATCCAGTCTGGTTTTATTTTCTGGGTCTCTCTCCAGATGGTAGCCACCTACCCTGGAGTGAAATAAACCTTGGGGGATGCCCTAGGGGACACAGGAATCAAGTTTAGATTTATGGGACGTCCGCCATATTAGTTTCTCTTGTTTCAGATTAGGAACTCCATATCTGAAACTCGAACTCCTAAGGCTTGTGTGCTTACCTCCTAAAGCCAAGTACACAGAGGAAAGTACTATGATGCTATCTCATAATTAGAATTATACCGAAAAAGAGAGAAAATGGTCAAAATCATCTTGAGATTTTCTTTACATTAAGAAGTAATTCTTGCTTGTGTTCAAGTGTAAATGTAATGAGAGACATCTCACCCTTAAGACAGTCAGCACCTCTAAACCTGAGGCTACTCCTAGCCCTTTAGAACCTGAGAACAAAGTTTCTAAGACAACTTGAAACCCTGACCACCAGGTGCTAGTAATGATGGATGATCGAGGCCAGACATAATTAAAACTTCCACGAGGTGATGTCCATCCTTAGCTAAGTTGTTCAGGTCCCTCAGAGACAACATCCCTTGCAGAAAGTAAATAGCAAATATGGGACTATTTGTGTTCCTGTGTCTTTTTCTCAGTGATCTAAGACAGATTAAATGAGACCTAATAAAGTTTTTGGATGACCCTGAAATGTACATTGAGGCCTTTAGAGAACCTACTCAGGCCTATGAACTAGATTAAAAAGATGTAATGATGCTCTTAAATCAAATATTGGTTTTTAATGAGAGACAAGTTCTATTACACTTACAGACAAATATCTTAATTTTGGAAGCTCAAAAGACAGGCAGCCAGGGGAATAACTGGTTTTTACTGGAACACAAGCAGTACCTATACAAGACCCCAACTGGTCTGCCAATCAGGCGATTAAAATAGAAGACATTTCAGGCATGTATTCTTAAAGGTCTAAGAAACATGAGAACTAAGCCCTTTAGTTATTTTAAATTGTCAACTATTTAATGAGAAAGAGATGAGGACATCCCTAGATCCTGATTTGATAGAAGGAAATACTATAGTTTTTCCCAAGTCAGCCTTGCAATATGTAGATGGTATAGAGTTATGTGCCCCCTCAGGAGAGCTTTCTAGCCAAGACACCTGTGTTCTGCTGAATTTTCTAACAGACAGAGCTTATAATGTTTCTAGGTCTAAGGTACAACTTTGCAGCCTTGGGCTAAAATACTTAAGCCTTATTATATCTAAGGAAACCCAAAGACTGGTGGAAGAAAGAATTAAATCAATTCTTTCCTCTCCACAGCCCAAGACCCTAAAACCACTAAGGAGATTTCTAGAAATTTCAGGCTTTTGTCATCTTTAGATAGCAGGATACAGTGAGATTGTGTGACCCATTTATCAGCTTATAAACAAACCCATAAGACAGCCAAATTTTAACCTGGGAACCTGGTTCCCAGACTGCACTCCAGATGCTCACATAAGCACTTCTAAGTGCCTGCCTACAGGACACCATTTCAGTTTGTATGCTAATGAAAGGTAGGACATGGCTTTGGGAGTGTTTCTGCAAGATCAGGGAGCTGCTCAACAGCCTGTAGGATATTTAAGTCATAAATTAGATATTATAGATTCAAGATAATTTATTTAAAAAGAAAAACTCTAAACAATACAGTTAGAACACTTTCATTCCTTTCAAGAGGCAAAAAGCAGCCATTCAGGTTCTTTGATTATTGGTTTAATTTCTGCTTGCCAATGCAATTGGAGTTGATCATAGCCCTTGTCTCTAGAGATATGTTTTACTAAGGATTGCAGATTCATTCTGGAAAAACTCCTGATCTTAATTGCCCTTCTATACCTGAGATGGTTACGATTTAGTGCTTGTTCCGTACTTAAGGGTGCTCTTCTGTTCCTTCTCCACTGCCCTGCCTCTGAGAAATAACACAGTTCTCAACAGTGGTTCAAGGCACTTTCCTCCTCTGTGAATGATGGATTTCAAGACACAGCTTCCAGAATGAATTTCCCCTCCCTGGAAAACTTCCAGAGTAAAGCTGACCTTCACTTATTTCTGGGCCATATAGAAAACTGGTCTAAGTTTAAACCTGAAACTCTTGAAGACTAAATATGTTTTAGTTCAGATTTGTCTTTCAGCCCTCAGGTGAAATTAGACTTGATCTTAGCCAAAAGGCTGAGAAGCAATTAGGTGAATTTAGAGAATGCAAAAAACTGCTAACCTGTGTCTGGCTACCTTCCTTGTACCTCTAGTCTGCCACTAGCAGTGGATGAGATAGAGTCTAAGAGACACCTTAGATTGGGCACAGAACAAGAGGGATAGTTGGAGATGCCTTCTTTACCTTTGTTTCTTTTCAAAATAAAAGACAGTCATTGGTAGGCATCTCCAGCACAGCAGGTTGGAGCCTTGGCAGGTCTTCTTCCCTCATTGGATAGAATTCATACTTAGCTCCAAAGAGGGTCACCTGGTCTCTTCTACATACAAACCTGGCCTGAGTGGACCCCACCGGAGATAGTTAGAAATACTTGTAACAGTCTGTCCCTTTAGAGAGAACAGTCATATGTGGCTGTCAGCAACCATGAGAAACCTGTGTAGCTGGGTATTCCAGCCAGATAAACTGTTAGCTTAGGGGTCATCTTAAAACTGTTTTTGCTTTCATAGGTGTAGAAGATTTTTATTCTTTTTGATTCTTATTATAAGAGGTCTCTGTTAATTGATCTACAAAGTTCTGACTAGTCTTATTCATAGTTATAAACCTAAGAATTATAAAAGTTACTATAATTAAACTTGGCCACATACATCTGAGTGCACTCTGGTTTATAAACAAGTTGTCTTATGTGTGTATGTGTCTGTGTGTTCAATTTGTTACAACATGTACAGCTGTTTTGAGTTTTTTTTTCTTTTGGCATTTTGGACTTTTTTTTTTTGTACTGGGATCAAACTTGGGACCTTGTACTTGCAAGGCAGGCAGATGAACCACTGAGCTAAATCCCTGGCTGCATTTTGGATTTTTAAAGATATTTGCCTGTAATTCAGGTTAGCTTATAGATAAATGTTATTAAAGACATGCTTTTCCCAGGTTGCCAGATTATCCAAATAATGTCAACTAGTTTTACAAATACAGTACATATTGTTGTCTATATATAATAATTCAGGAATCCTTCATTGATCAAAATAATGTGTTAATTGTTATGATCCAGCTCTCATAGGTCATCTAAAAAATTGTTAAGATATTTAAATAAAAACTCCTGGGCTTAGGAAAACTACTGGACAGGACTCCTCTTGGTAAATGAAGGAGCGGCTGCCTGAAAAAAAATTTATTTCAGCCTTTGTTCACAAAGGGGACCCCAGTAATGTCCATAACCTTGTGGAAATACATTGTTAAACTTTATTGTGATGTGTATGCATTGGTCATGGTCAAACGGCTAAATTTCCTATGTGAAAACAATAATGTTTTATTTTAGATGCTCTTGGTACAAGACAAAATTAAAGGACAAAGGGTTTCATATAACTGCTGCTCATTGTTATTTCATGGTATACAAGTCTTCTGGGATATTTATGGTAATGATCTTTTTGACTCAGGTATCTGCCTTTCTCTTGTGCTCCAGCTACTTGTGATAAGAGATGCATGTCAAGCCAGCATGAGAAAACTATAAATAATAGTTTTCTTAAAAACATGCCAGTGTTTTAGTAGAGTGGTCCCGCTGTCTTCCCTGTAAGTACAAGGACCCAAGTTTGGTCCCCAGTACCAAAACCAAAACCAAACAAAACAAACTTATGTGATGTATGTTATATGTGTCACCATGCTTAAGGATGCTCAGTTGCCAAACAGTCAAAACAATGTCACACACTAAAATTAGAAGTTAGACATTATGAACTCCTAAGGTACATTTATAAGCCAAAATATGCTCTACTTAGATGGCATCCTACTAAGGACAACAAATAAAAGTTTTCTTTATGTCATTTAATGTCTTGTGATCAGATGGAGGTGTTTGACTGAAAGATTATTCCATACTAAGTTGGACATTGTTACAAAGAAAATGTCATCATGATGGTCATGCTAAAAATACTATGTATGGCTCTTGATCTCAAGTGTCTATAATATATAACGGTTGTCTGTTAACATCTGCAGGAATTAAACTACTAGAACAACCATGGTTGATAAGAAATAACAGCCCCCTAACTATGCTCTATATTTCAAAGTGCTTAATGTGTGGACAAAATTACAATAATTAAGCTCACTGCTTCTACTGCACTACTAATGTCACTGATCTTCTCTTCTGGGTGTTTGACAACTAAAGTTTGGAGACCAAAACTAGAAAGGTAACTGGGCTGTGAGGACAGTCAATATTTTGGCCCTGCCCCCTCAAAGTCTACAAGATCTAGGACACAAGAAACCTTTCCTACAGGATCCTACATCTTTGGTAAGTCACTCAATCTCCTGAGCAAGGAGATTGCTGGACAAATGTACCATGTGCCAAAGGAGGGTCACCATGAAGGAAAAGTCTCCCATGCTTTCACTGAAAGCACCATGGTCAAGCAAGGTTGTGACCCATCCTGATGGCTGACACTGACAGAGGAACTGAGAGGCTCTATGCATGATTCTAAAATAATGCCTAAAGAGACTTAACTGACCTTGATAGATAGGAAGAGGTTCATGTTGATTGACACAGTTCTCACTTTAACTTGGTTTTAAACACCCAATAGAAAACAGTAACTAAAAGAGGCATAACATAATGCCATAGTAATAAGGCTAGATACAAAAAGGGGCTCTAGTCACTGTACCCCTTCTGGCAGTTTCCAGCTCTACCAGTAGCTGACCATGGTTATAGATCACTAGGAAAAAAACTATGGTAAAATCTATAAGAGCTAAGCTAGAGTTTTATATTTCTTAGCAAAATTTATTCTTCAAATTGTCTTTTATCTTAGAGCTAAAACTATGACAAAGTATGAGACTTACAGATAACCTCTTATCAATGAAAGAATCTAACATCAGCAGGTTCAATCACTATTTCAATATCCAAGTGTGACTTTCTCTCCAACCTGCCCTTTCATTCTAGTGTGCTCATGCTTAGATTATGCATACTCTAATTTCTTAAAAGTTTTGTTTATTCTTGCCTAGAGGCTGCCAAACTCATACAAATGGAACCAATGACAAATGTGTTAGATTTCTTTTACTGGGACCCACCAGATTGACCTTGTAAACAGCTCATAACTGCTAGACTGTATGAAATGACTTCTATGTTGGATCCTGAAGTCCCCTGGATGTTCTCCTTATCCTCTTTGTTGGCTATATTCATAGCAATCCTTATAATTTGGCCCATGCATTCTTAACTGTTTCTTTGGCTTTATCTCCTCCAGACTTAAAAGCTACGCAGCTACCAAGATGACAATGCCAGGTGCCTACAGAAGGTTTTTAGGTAGACCCTCTGGAGAGTTAACTCTAACTAGGACCCTCTTCAGCTGGAAGTAGCCAGATGTCTGCCCCCTTCCCCCCCACCCTCACAGTGGTTAGGGGTACTTCTTCAGATGGGGAATATTGCAGATAGGTAAGTTAATTAGATATCTTGTAGGAGGTTAGACAGGGCTGTCCTCAAGGAGCCAACACAGCAAGAAGCCAACATGGAGGACAATCAAGCCACATCCACAGAAGGCCAGAATTGTAAAAGGAGAGAAAGGACTATACCCTTGTGCTTCCCCTGGGGATGAATAGCAGTGATTGATATTCTAAATAGGTATCAATCACCTGGGTGGGGGCCAAGGTGGTAACCCAGCCTTTCCAGGAAATATCCCTGACCCCCACCCTTACTGAAAATCCTTGCATGAGCTTGCTATGTGACTTGTTCCCCATTTGACCCCATTTAATCAATATTACCTGGGTGACTGTATTTGTAATCTTATTGGTTGGTCATGGATTTGCCTCACCTCATGCCCACCTTGTAATTTCCCACTGGTCTTTCTTACAGTTTTGTCCCGCTTTGTACCCGCTTCACCCATGCTTTGCTGTATAAAACATCTTTGAATAGTGGGGTGAGCAGGCAGCGCACTTTACAGTCCCCTTTCTGTCTCTCTTAGACAGAAGCTTTCTTTTCATCAATACATTTTTTCTACTCTTAAAAAAAAGAAAAGAAAAATAATAATGGTCACATACATCGAGCACATACTATGTGTACTTCGATGTGGATTATCATGTTCAAATGTCACACATGTTATCATTATCCCCACTTTCAGGGTGAGGAAATGGAGGCCCAGAGATATTCAGGGGCTTACCCGGGTCACCTGCCTACCAGATGACGGTGCTGGGATCCAAAACCATTCAGCAAGACCCTCTGGCTGATTACCGCCTCTGCACGAGTCCTAGCTGGCTGCCAGTCTTGGAGTGTGCCACACTCCTTCACACTCCTCTGCCTTTGCCCCATCCTGTCAAATCCCCACCTGCCAATCCTTGTTTGTTCTTGAAGGTCTTGCTCATAAATCACCTCCTCTTCAGAGCCTTTTCCAGATTCCCCAGAAAGAGCTGGTTTCTCACTCTTTGATTTTGCAGTTGAGAATCTAATGCTGTGATGATTTGAAGACCTATCTTCTGCTCCAGACTGTGTCCCCAGTAGGCAGGAATAGTGCTGTATCTCCATCTAGTGTCCTCCACAGATCCTGGCACAGAGCAGGTGCTTTCTAAATGCCTGGTGACTGAATGACAGGGTCCTAGGACTCCTTCTCTCAACACAGTTGGGAAAGATGGGTAGGAGTCTCCATTTGGAAACTGGGCAGAGCAGGAAGTTGCAGAGCCCTCAAATGGGAGAAGACCCCATCTAGTAGGGGAACAGTTAGCAAGAATTTTACTAACCTTACCACTTGTCCTTGGGTCAGAACTGTCCCCAGGGGATCCTGCTGATGGGGAAGTTCCATACTTGCACTACTCCCTAGAGGTCGTTGGGAACCAGCTGCCCTACCCTAATGGGTTTTCCCCTCTTGCAATGCCAGAAACTGAACCATAATAAGAAATGACCCTGGCAGGGTCTTTGGCTGCAGGAGGAAGTATGGCCAGATTTCTGTGCATGGTGCTTGGGCCACCCCAGCCAACACCCTTTGGACTTCTGAAACCAAGGGGTTACATAGCTTTGGTAAGACAGTAGTTCCGGAGAGGGTAGGGACTTTCTTGGGGTGTGAGGGAAGTTGCTCCATCCCCTGAGCTATGGTGCAAACACCATCCCATATTGCCTCTCAGCAGCCTGTCACTGTGCCTTGGCTGTGACTTTAGGCAATTTCTGAGCTTCTCTTCCAGGCCTTTAAGAGACACCCAACCTCTGGCCCCTGGCCCTATCCAGTCAACTTTTCCATCTGTGACTGCCTCATTCATGAACTTTCTGGGCCAGGGATGTAGCTCAGTGGCACTCCACCTGCCTAGCAAGTGCAAGGTCCTGAGTTTGAACCCCAGTACAAAAAAACAAAAAACAAAGCAAAACAAACAAACAAAAAAACCCCACAAAACTTCCAAAGGTTCCCTGTGGCACTACACATCCTCCAAACTAGAAACAGAACAGGAGAGAGGCTGTGACTCACCATGTGAACTTGGCTTATTCATTTTACCTCCTTCAGTTCCAGTTCCCTCATCCATCAAAGAAGGACGAAAAATTTGAAAGTATCAGTTAAGCAATTTGACCAATAAAACAAATTCACTCAAAGGAAGCCACCCTAGACTAGTTTATTCTCTAAGTGTGCTCTCTGGGCTATCAGCATCACCTGGGTACTGGCTAGAAAGGCAAATTCCTAGGCCTTGCCCCTGCTCCAGTGAATTAGAAACACTGGAGTGGGGCCCAGCCGCTGTTTTAGCAAACCTTCTAGGAGACTCTGATGCCTGCTAGAGTTCGAGAACCGATACCCTAAATAAATTTAGCAGATGGGCTACATATTGGGAGAAGATATTTAGAATGTCAATATCCAATAAGGGATTGACAGCTAAACTTTGTGATCTACTATTATGAATCTACAAGAAAAAAATGCAGGAAACCCAGTAGAAAATGAGCAAAAGGTATGAACAAGCAATTTACAGAAGGGGAAGTCTAAATGCCGGGTGAATGAATATAGGAGGACGTTCTAAGTCTCAGGGTTAAAAGAGATACACAAGTTAAAACAATGAGATGCCACCTTATGCTTGAATTGCTAGGCCACAAAGATATGGTCAGGAAATGTAAAAGCTTTTCCCCCCCATTTGGTACAGGGGATTGAAGACATGGAAAGACAGCATTGTTCACATGCTGCCGGAGGGGTCATTTTGGAAGAATTCAGTGATGCTTAAAATTTGAATGGGCTGTGATCTACTAATTCCTCTGTTGGGAATAAAGCATGAAGTTTTCACGTAGTCTGTTCCATAAGGGTCAAGTACACAGATGTTCGGTACAGTATTGTTGGTGTTAAGAGAATGTTGGAAAGAGAGAAAAAGAAGAAAAAAAAGTGTTGGAAGCAACCTGGGTGTCCATTACTGGAGAGATGGATAAAAAAGAGTGGATGCTTAGGTTGGACTATTTTTCAGCAGATGGATGTGGTAAGTTAGATTTCCCACAGCAACATGAGTAGATCTTAAATACATTATGGGGTGCAAAAAGAAAGCAACAGCATGAGATCCTTACGCAATACCACTTACATAAACACACACACAATATGGTGGTACTTTCTATGTCAGGGAAACATTTCAGTGTGTGTGTGGGTGGGTGCTTTTGGTGCAAGGGGGCAGGAGTGTGAGGAATGTGTCGCTGGAAAGGAATAAAGGAATACATCAGAAGGACTTTTCACAGGCCAGCAATGATAGGATGTTCATTTGCCATCAGCTAAGTATGAATCATGAATCTCTCCAAACCTAAAATCCTAACAATAATATTACTTAAAAATTGATGATAGCCATACCCCATCCCACCCTTTTTGTACCAGGGACTCAGAACCTTGGGCTTTCAAGGCAGGCAGCAGCACCACTAAGCTAAATCCTTGGCCCTCTACCTTCTTTTTGGTAAGTGCCATGTGTCTGGCCACAGGAGGCTTTCTAAGGTTCTCTAAATTAATGTTAACTCTTCTAGGAGTGTTTCTGGCTTCTTCTCAAAGGCTCAGGTTGTGCCAAGCCTGGTCTCATCTCGACCTCTAGCTCTTTAGCCCTGGCTTCAAATTGCTTTGATTTCCCCCAGACCCCAGGCTGAGGAGTCTTGGGTAATTCTGTGTGGAGCTTGGGCCCAGAGCCCTGGAGAGATGCAGGGGTGAGTCCTGTTTCTCCTCCCAAACTATGAACTCCCTGACAAGTCTTTTTAACACCTTGCCCCACCACAGCTCCCATTCCATTGCCCCAGAAGAGACAGTAAACCAAGCCAGAAGGCATTCCATAGGGAAAGGAACAGCATTTATTGAGCATCAACTATGCGCTAGGCCCAGCACTAAGGTCTTACCCTTCATTAATTTCCCATGACCACCCTGTGAAGGTGGGGCTGAAATGGAGAGAGGAAGAAACTGGGAAACAATATCAAAGGAGAATCAGGAGATTCCCTCACGCCTCTTGCCCTTTTTTGAACTCAGTTTTCAAATCTGTAAAAGAAGTAGAGGTCTCTGAGAAAAAATGCATGTATAAAAAGTAGTGTATGTGTCGTGTGGATTTGACTCAAAATTCTTTTCTCAGTCTGCCAGCAGGTGGAGCCCTTCTTCATCTCTCAGCCTTGGAAAAGCTGAGGGGTCCTGAGGAGGAAGAAATGTTCTGAAGCCGACCAGGGCTCCTTGGCTCCTGCTGACCCCTGGTGACAGCCCGGGCCTTTAGGATCTGCCCTCGCCCGCCCCCTGCAGGACATTCTGGTACTTCAGGGGCCAGAGTCACAAAGGCCAGGGTCAGAGACCCCGGGAGTGGAGCCCTGGTGAAGGGACGCAACAAGGGAGCAAAGATGGGTAGGGATGGGGTCTCACAGGCAAGAGTAAGGAAGGCTCAGAGGCGGACTGCAAGGGGGCAGAGGCTACAGGTAGTTGTCTTCCGCCACATTGCCCCCACCCCGGGACTTGTCATTGTCATTGTCGTCACCGTCACCGTCATCGTCATCGTCTTCGTCGTCAGGGGCCAGCGCCTCAATGTCGTGCGTGATATCTGTCAGCAGCCGGTGGAAGGCCTGCTCCTCGGGCCGCTGGGCCGCGCCGTCATAGCTGCGCACCGCTGACGCCGACGTGGAGCTCATGCTGCGCTTGATGCGGCCAAAGCTGTCGGTGAGGATGCCGCCCTCTCGGATACCCACGCCCTCCAGGAAGCCCTCGAAGTAGCAGATGTCCTGGTCTGGGATGAAGGGCCGCATCCCTGCAGGCCGCGGGCCAGGGTGATTCCCAGGATTCAGCCCCTTCCTTCCCACAGAGGAATCTGCCTCTGACGATCTGAGTTCAAATCCCAACTCTGTCACTTGCTGGATGCGTGGCTTTGACCAAGTTCCTCAACTGTCTGAGCCAGCGGATCATAACACACTTAGCACACAGCAGCTGCTTGCTGTATGTCAGCTTAGTCTATTCCTGCTATGTTCCAGAGTGTGAGCTACGTGACTTTCACTAAATAGCTACTCTGGGCCTCAACTTCTCATCTATAAAACTGAGAGAATTGCACCTGTTCTTATGAGCAGGTGAAGATTAAATAACAAACAACTTTGAACACCTTTGAACACATGCACACTCAATAAACATTATGTCACTTGACCTCCATCCCTGCTTACCAGCTATTTGATTTTACTTTGCTACCCTGAGCCTGTTTCCTCACAGACTCAAAAGGGAAAATAATTGTATCTACTTCCCAGAACAGGGGCCACTCAATGAGATGGTGCTTGATCAGATAACTGCCAAACACATGCATCTTACTGGTATTATTATTCCTGTTGTGGTTATCAGTGCTGCTTCTTAGCTGTGTGAACTTAGGCAGGTTCCTTATTCCCTCTGAGGTTCAGCTTCCTCATGAAGAAAGACAGGAAGACTCTATCTCCTTCCCCACTTTGCTCTGGAGGTGAAATGGCTGCACTAGGACCTCAGTCCAGTCAGCTTTAGTTCCTGACTGTGGCAAATCCTCTCCTGTCTCTGTGCCTCCATCTCCATGTCTGCCCCATGACCTCAAGATCATTATCAGAGGCTGAAGGATAAGAAGAAAACCATCCAGGGTGGCACCTGCTTAGAAATGACACAGACCCAACAGGGGTGCTCACTTCCCCCTGGGGGTGGTGGGGTGGTGGGTCGGGGCTCACCCAGGAGCAGGAACTTGCGGTGGTCTCCGTAGAGCTTCAGCAGGCCGGCACAGAAGTCCTGGATGTGCAGTCCCAGCCGGTACTCCCGCAGGAGCAGTGCAAACTGCTGGATCTCAGAGGACCCCAGCTTACTCCGGAGCTGTGGAGGGACCCCCTTTGCAATCAGTCCCAGGAGCGAGCCTGCCCAGCCTCTGCTCGAAGGATCCAGAGCCCTCTCTGGGGGCCCACATGGGTTGGCCCCCTCCAAAAACCCTTCCGTGGCCTGCTCAGGGGATTCACACCCCCTTGCAGCATCTGAGAATGGCCACTGGAGTCCCAATCCTGGCCCTCTGTGGGGCACAACCTTCCTGATGCTACCCTTCCTCTCCATGAGTGAGATGACAGCACCTCCCTCTTGGGAGTGTTGAAAGGATGAAAAGTAATAAGTGAAAGGTGCTTGGAAAGTACGTGGTGCACAGTGAATGTCAGCTGGCATGAGTCAAGACCTTTCACAAGCTGGCCTCCATTTATTTGCCTGCCCTGGCCTCTGAGGCCTCAGGCTTTGGCACATCCAGGCCTGTGCATGGTTGTTCCAGCCTCCCAGCTTCCTGGCTCACCGTGATCATGTAATCCTGCAGCTGCTCAAGGCTCAGGCCGCTGTGGTCACTGCCACTGCAGTGTGAGCCGTGGAAAGAAGGAGTGGATGTACCACTGTAGCACGCTTCAAATGTGTCCTGGGAACCGTTGCTGCAGGGACAGGAAGAAAAGGACTTTCATTTACTACCCTCCAGCTCCTCTCCCCAGGCAGGCTGGAGTTGGGTGGGTTTCACTACCAATGCCATGGGCCTGAGGCCTCACTGAAGACCCCATTTTGGCCTCCAAGATCCCTCATTTTGGGTCTTGGTCACTTCTCAAGCCTTTCCTCTCACTACTCCCTCTTGGTTTTGGTGCTCTGGCCACCTGCCTTCTCCTTTTCCCTCCTGTACTCCAAATATCTCCTTGCCCCTGGGCCTTTGCACATGCTGCTCACGCTGCCTGGAATGCCTTTCTCCTATCTCACGCTAAAGCTATCTCTTGCTCATCGTCCAATTGTAAACGTCGCTTCTCCGAAAGGTCTCCAAACTGGGTTAGACCCTCTGTCCAATGTGCTCACTCAGACACATCTCCCCGTGATAGGCAGAGCTTTCCAGATCCCCCACCGAACCCTGACTTTCTCCCTGACACCCTCTGCCACCAGCGTGGTAGCCTCCTGCCTAATCCTCAGACAGCCTAAGTTTACCCTGGCTAGAATCCATGCCCTTGCTGTTCCCTCCACTGACATCCTTTCCTCTTCATTCTCCAGACCTGGATCTAAGTGTCATCAGAGCCAGGAGGCCCTCCTGAATCCCCAGCTCAGTGGGGGCCCCTTCACTCTCTCATAGCACGTTGAGCTCTTTAGTGCTCAAAATCCCCAATGCTCATTGCTACTGCATAGCAAGCTCACTGCCTACTGTGTTAGATTGTAAGTGTCACACAAGCCACAGGTTAAAGGTGTGGACTCTAGTGTGTAGCTATCAGGCCTACCGCCCAGATGCTTGATCCTTGGAAAGCTAAACTTAAATTCTCTATTCCTTAGCTTCTTTATCTATAAGATACGGTGACATAAATTGATGCCATCATGAAAATAGTGGAATTAAAGTTTGTAAAATACTTAGAGTCGTGGACTATATGTAATTACTAGTAACCACAGTAATGTTGCCATGTAGCTGCTAATCACACACACACAAATAATTAGTGCTTTATAGAATAGCATTTGGCACAGAGAAACTCAATAAATGTTAGTCATTAGTATGATTTTCATCTCTCCAGTAGACATCAGATTGTTTATGGCCTACCCTAAGGGTACACAGTATTAGGCAAATCTATTGATGCTAAAAAGATAAAACAAATAGTAGAGCACATATCATTGGCAGGAACCGTAACTGCTGATCCAAAGTCCTTTGTAACATGACTAGGGTGACTAATAAGGATTTGCTTCGGCTTTTTGTTTTTAGAATAAAAATCCCATATTCCGGGAAACTCCTCATTCCTGAGCAAACTAAGATAGTTTAGTCACCCTAAACAGAGCCTAGGCAATGTTCCCAACTGAGAAAAAAATATTTCAATCCTAGTTTCCATCCTTGTTTACAGCTAGTTACGACTGTGAGACCAAGTTCTGGTGAATGAGATGTAGGCAGAAGTCCCTGGGTAGGAATTCTAAGGAAAGATTTATTTTTTCTTGCAGTGCAGGGATCGAACCCAGGGCCTTGCTGAGCATGCACTCTACCACTGAGCTACACTGAGCCCAAGTGCGAAATTCCTCAAGGAGTCCTTGGCATGCTGTTTTGATGTCTGCAGCCACATTGGGTCCATGAAGTGACCTTGAGGATGAAAGCACGTGCCCAGAAGAATGGGGCAGGGAAGGAGACTGAGGACTAGGTGATCATTAGGACCTGCACGCCTGCCCTGTTTTATACAAGAAATAAGAAAGAAAGCTAATA
>NW_022900934.1:26280567-26285425 GCF_012274545.1 Fukomys damarensis
TACATATATATATATATATATATATATATATGAAAAAAGAAAGAAAAGAAAAAGAAAGCAAGCAGAACAGCTTGCTACTCGATTGTTGAGCTACTCGATTTGGGGTTTTCTACTACACACAATAAGCTAACATGATTTCTGGCATTGGCTGTGACTTGAGACACTGTAGCCATTGAGCTTGGGTAATTAAAGAAAACCTCTGTGGTCCTGGGTCTGGATTCTTTGAGCTCACTGGGGTCTGGCCCTCAGCTTACCTCCCACCCTCAGCGCCTAGTGTCCCAGCACAAAGCAGGGTTGGGTCCCCCTCTGTGGAGGAGGGACCATTTGTGCAGGGGCGGGGAGCGATGGTACGCCTGACAAGGGAAGTACCTACAAGGAGCTGCAGCAGCTGAAGTCGGCGTCATAGGCGTAAGTCCCATCTGTATGGCAGCTCTCACCTGTGGCCGGCAGAGGGACTGTCAGAGTGGCAAAGCAGGACATCCCTGGCTTCCCCCCAGCCCCAACATACAGCAGACCTTGGGCAACTCCGCTCCCCACTGTCAGCACAATACCCCTTCCTGCCTACCTCATGGGGCCTTGGGAAAAGCAGGTGTGGGAGCAGGGGTGTGTGTTGCAAATTGTGTTTGAGGCAAGACAAGAAAGATTTTGCAAGGGGAAAGGAAGTAAAAATCTTCAGGGGAGCTGGTGGGGGGCACCTGTAATCTCAGCACTCAGGAAGCTGAGGCAAGAGGATCACTGCAAGTTCAAGGCCAGCCTGGGCTGCAGAATGAGTCCAAGGCCAGACTGAACTACACGGTGAGTCATTGTCTCAAAAAAGAAAAAAAAATCTTCAGAGGAAAGCAGTATCATCTACAGAGAACTTGCCTTCTTCCCATCCTGCTATTTCACCTGTCCAGGTATTAGGCTTACTCTTCTGATGTCAGCTCTTTTCAGTGTACTTTGTCACCCTGACTTCTCCAATGAGGCCAGTTCCTCATTACACATTCTCTGTGTTTCTATATCTATCTGTATAACTATTTCACTACAGTCAGCCGGCCTCAGCCCAAGCTTCAGGAAGACAGAGCTGGATCTGAGTTTTCCCACCAGTATATCCTGATGGTTAGCACTGGATCTGACATAGTAGGCACCCAACAAGTATTTGTTTGTTTGTTTGTTTGTTTTTTGAGACAGGGTCTCACTATGTAGTTGAGGCTGACCTGGAACTCACTATGTAGCCCAGGCTGGTCTCGAACTCACAGTGATCCTCCTCAGCCTCCCGAGTGCTGGGGTTACAGGCGTGTGCCACCATGCCTGGCGCCCAACAAGTACTTTGTTGAATGAATGAGTTTGTGAACTACTTATTGGATTATATCAGTTATTAGTCTACCAGCCCTTTCAGAGTTGATGAGCTATCCCAGCTTCCCAACAAGCATAGTTTCCATGGGTGGGGACCTTCAGAGGACAAGGGCCAGTGCCCTGCTGCAGGAGCTATATAAGCAGGGACCATGCTGCAAGAGTCTATGGCTGAGGAATTCCCTAATGGCCTTGAATGCAGGATGGGAAGTGAGACTGTTGCAGATGGAAACTTTGAACTAGACACATCCGGGTCCAAGTCCTGACTCTTGCCATTTGCCATTTGGGAGATTTACTATTCTGAGCCTCAATGTGCTCATCTGTAAAACTGGAATTTACAGCCCCACTGAGTTCTGTCTATTCAGAGTACCTCCTGAGTGCCTGGGATGTACCCAGTCCTGTGCTGGGCTCCCAGGACAGACAAGTTACTATAAGGACTCAGTAAGACTTGGTACCTTACTACCGTGCTTGGCACATAGTTGGTGCTCAGCAAATGCCTCTGTTAGCCTCATTCTCATTCTGAAACCTGACTGCAGCCAAGGACCAGTCTAGAAATGTTGCTTTTTGACCCTGGCACCTAGTGGGACGGGATGGCTCAGTAGGCAGATAGTACATATGCTTATATTTCTGCAAAGCAGGGGTGCTCAAATCAAGAAAGAGAAAAGACCAAATGTGAGGGACTCATTCTGAATTTGGCAATCGGAAAGGAACATCTTTGATGAAACTAAGTCTAAAGTTGTCATGTTGAAGATCAACATTTTATTTTACCCACCTATTAAGGGGGCACTATAACTGTGGCAGAGATCAGGACTCTACAGGCTTTCATCATCCCTGAGTCCTCAGGCATCTGCCCTGTAGACAGGAGAGGAGGCCAAGAGTCTGGGTACTCACTGCGGCTGCAGAGCCACGGCCGCTCAGGTGTGGACATGTAGTGGTAGCCGGCCCGGTCCACACACTCGATGCTCTGGTCCCCATAGATGATCTGGAAAACCTGACAGATGAGTGCACAGGACTCCTCAGCAGCATCCTGGTCCAGAGAGGTGGAGAAGAAGAGCTCAGGTCCTCACTTGTCTCCAGGTGACCCCTGCTTCCTCACAGTGTGAGGAAGGACACACACCTAGGGCCCCTTTAAATTCATCTTGAAGACATTTCCCATCAACATTATATGATACTCTCTGGGCCTTGTGACTCTCCTATAGAATCCAGAGACAACTCTGACACTTCTGCCATGGAAAATGCACCCCAAATTTCTGAAAGGTTCTTGGAGTCTCCTGAATCTTATCTAAAATAAGCTCTAATTCAATATACAGGTATAGAAGCTGAGGTCCAGAGAGGGAAGTGATTAGTTGGGATTAGAACTCAGGCCTTCTAATGCATAGTAGAAGGAATAGTTAAATATGTGGCATAATCAAAATATATGGTGAATGTTTAAATTTTTAATTTTTAAAATTATTATTTTTATGTTTGAAGCATAGAGGAGTGTTTTGTGGGAGACACATGGCAATGTGTCTTTTACTATAAGACATTATTTTTCAATCACGCTGTGTCTATAACAATTTTAGGCTCAACACAGTTACTACTACTAGATACCTCCCAGATGTCATATTTAGATATGAGCTTCCTTCTGCCCAGTGCAAAAACGGAAGGAGGATGAATACTAAAGCTTGAAGAAAGGAGTTTAAATTTGTGGGTGGGACTTTTTTGAGATTGCATATTTGAAGAGGGATTTATCTCTTGAATTTACCTCTTTATGTCTGTAAGCAAGAGACACAGGAAGGCCATAACAATGAAGAGAGATAAACTTAATGAAGCTATTTCCTATTTTGTGTCTCTAGAAAAGTCCAAGGTATAAATTAAAAAGGAACTCAGGATAGGCATTTGGGAGTTGAAGGGAGTACTGATCATTAAGCCAGGGTTGGTAGTTACAGTAACCCTATGAAATGGACAGGGCTTATTTTATAGTTAGAGATGCTGAGGCTTAAAGTGGTTAAGTGACTGGAATGGGCTCATACAGCAGATTTGGATATTAGTGCCAGCACTGGGGTTTTGGACTCTTAACTCCTATGTCCTCCCAGGGACTATGATGACTCAGGTAGGAAGGAGACCAGAGGCTCAGACAACTCTGGAAAGCAATTCTTCATTTACACACTCCTTTAACAAGTCCTTGCTTCATCTTACTGTGTGGCAGGTACTAGCCTGGCCCTATGCCCGGAAGCCCCATGGTCCAGTGTGATAGAGAAGTCATATGTTGCCTCTAAATGACACAAACTCACTTTCTTTAATAAAAATGAGTCTCCTTGCCCATCCTCTATCACTGTAACCTTGTTCTTTTTGTTCCCCATGGCAATGATATAAAATGCCTTAATCCAGCCGTTCAATCTATTACCTATCAGGCATGGCTCTAGGTACCAGGGGTACCATAGGGATGCACAAGTCTCCTGCATTTTACCAGGAATGCAGTTTGGCTGGGATGGAGTCATGGGGGAGGGAAGAAAGAGGAGGCCAGAGATGAAATGGGGCTGGTGACTGAGGCCTAGATGGCTCTATAAACAACTGTAAAGGTTTTAGCTTTTACTCTGAATAAAAGAGGAGCCACTGGAAGAACTGGAGCAGAGACATGATGTGAACTTGTGTGACTGCAGAGAGAGACAGACTGGAAGAAAGTACTATATACACTGAGAAAGGCCCAGGACCTGGGGCAGAGGGACAGCTTAGAAGGCTTGGGGCTTAAAAGCAGCTGCCAGACGTTGTGCCCCCTAAGGGAGACACCGGATGACTGCTCACCTCAGCAGCCAAAGCACGTCAGCCTATGCTTAGCTCCTACCTGGCACTCAATAAACACGCTGGGGGCAGGGGAGAGGAAAGGGGAAGGAAGGAGGGAGGAGGGAAGGGGATGAGTATGGAGATCCGAGGCGGGGTGGGGACAGGCAGGGAAGGCAAAGCTTTTGCCTGGGGCCACCTTAGTTGCCAAGAGTACCAGCTCTGAACTTCCCGGGTTTGAATCTTGACGTCACCACCTGCTTCCTCCGCCACCTCGCCTTAGCGACTGAACCTCTGGTCTCTTTCCTGTGCAATGCGAATAGTGGCCATATTCGCCCCTAGGGGTCGCTGTGAGAATTAAATGTGAACGCTGTCCCTGTCTGACATGGACTGGCACTGTCTTCGTGACTTTTAACAGTGCTGGGGCCAACCCTGACCCTACTGGAGAAGTGGGCCGGAGGAGGGGGGTTCCCATCAATCTCCTGCCTATTTTGTTTTCGTTCTGTTGGGGGACCCAGGGCGAGGTGTCCCGCAGGGGTCCAGGGCTGGCATCACGGGCACACCTCGCGTCCTGGTGGGGTCGCAGGACTGGAAAGGCAGACCCCGGGAAGCTTGCGAAGGGGCGGGGCAGCCTCTCTGGCACCCGGGCGCGGGGTGCCCTCGGGCTCACCCTGTTGGGCACAGCCAGGATGACCAGGTTGCAGTAGGCGTCGGGGCTGGGGTCCTGAGGGTCCAGCGGGTTGGGGCCCGGGTGGCGCCGTTCCCA
>NW_022900934.1:26285726-26309508 GCF_012274545.1 Fukomys damarensis
TGGCGTCCACGCCCGCCGGCACCGGGTCCACGCCCAGACCTACGAGGGACAGGGTGGGGGCGTCAACCGCAGGAGGAAGCAGTACAGAAACCTCTCCCGAGGCCACCGGGTGGACTCCGCGCCTCCTGGCAGCCGCCCTGGGGTCCTGCTGCCCCGGCCTCGACCTGTCCGCGCACCCCGGCTTCCAAGTTGTGCAGCCCTTCGGGTTCCCACCTGCGATCGTAATTTCAAGCTCCGCCCCGGGCCTCAGACTCCACCCCGGCTACGGCTATTACTTTGGTCCCACGTCGGGGCTCCTAGCCTCAGCCCTGCCTTCTGACTTTGGTGGTGAGCAGGACGTCCTCTCCCCGAGTGTCTTTAATTCAGACCGCGTTTCTGGTTTGAGCATTCCCACTCTCCTCAGACCCGCCCCCGGCTTGCTGCGGCGTGACCCTGCCCCTGGTCTCAGGGTAGTGAGGCCCGGTCTTTCATCACCCCCTCTTCTTTCCTCGCCCCGTACCCCTTGCTGCAGGCCGCCCCGCCCCGCCAGGCCCCACCGCTGCCCACCGGTCTTAAGCACCAGCAGGTGCAGCGCGTCGTCCTGAAGGTAGGAGGCGGCGGCGATCTCGTGCGTGGGGATGCGCAGGATGAGCTCCTCATTGTCGCGCCAGGTGAGCAGCAGGCACCGGGCCGACAGGCTCAGGATGCTGTCCTGCTCCGCAGTGGTCTTCAGTGGCAGCTCCTTCAGCTGCTGCGGGGTGGGTCGGGTCTCCTGAGCCCCGGGTGGGAGGCGTGGGTGGGAAAAGAAGGGGATGACGGGACCCTGTCCTCTGCCCTCTCTCCCCAGAGCCTCACCCGGGCCTTGTCCAGCAGCTGCAGGAGCTCATCCCGGCTGGAGGGGTTCAGTGAGGAAGTCACCCAGGTGAGGTGGCCTAGGAACTGGGTGAGAAATGAATGAGTGAGGGACACAGAGTCACCTTGAAGCCACGGAAGACCCTGGCCTCCTGAATGATGCAGTGAGACAGGCTGAGATAGAAATATCTGAATTCATAACAATCTGATGATAACTTACTGATTACAGCAGAAGCCAGGCACAGTTCTGAGGGCTTTATGTAAGTATATCCACTCACCCTCTTTAAGGATGAAGACCTGCAACACTGGGTGACTAAAAAATTTGCCCAAGGGTAGGTGCGGTTGCACACATTTGTTAATCCCAGCTCTCTGGGAGACTGAAGCAGGAGGATCACAAGTTCAAGACCAGTCTGAGCAATTTAGTGACTTACTGAAATTTGTCCCCTCAAAATGCAAAGGGCTAGGGATGTAGCTCAGTAAGAAAGCCCTGGGTTCAGTTCCCAGTAAGGCCTTGTGCATGCTAAGCAAATGTTCTACCACTGAAATACCCTTGCCTCTGCCGTAGTTTGACAGGACTGACCCCAGCTGGGTACGGTGGCTTATGCTATGCCTCTAGTGCCAGCTACTTGGGAGGCTGAGGCAGGAATATCAGGATTTGAGGCCAGCCTGGGCAACTTTGTGAAACCTCCTCTCAAGATAGAAAAGACTCAGGGGTAGAATGCTTTCAAATGGACTGCAGCTCATGAGCACGAAGATCTCCTTGCAGAAGTCAAAGGGAAAGGAAAGAAGGTATTGAATTAGTATTTCATTTTGTCAGAAAAATGGTGCTTCAAATCAATATATTAATTCTTCATTCATTCTTAGTTGTAACCTAACATTATAATTTAAATGTTATTCAATATGAGAATTAACTTTCTTCATTACTTGTAGTTATAATCGTGTAGGTGAATTCCACCAAACTTTTTCTCTTCTTCATATTCTTCATGAAGTCTCAGTCCCCAAATTTTAAATAGATTTGTTAGTTTCTCCCTCTAGGTTGCCAGATAAAATACAGGATGCCAGTTTAATTTGAATTGCCAATAAACAATAATTTAGCTTTGAAATTTTTAGAACTTTTAGTTCTGTGCAATATTTGGGACATAGTTATGCTAAGAAGTACTCAAATTCAAATTTAAAACTAGTGGCCCATTGTTTGCTAAATCTGACAATCCCATCCCATAACAACCTTCCTTGGCTAGTGAGGGTCCCCCACTGCCCCTCCAAGATGTTCCTGACATAGAAGTCCTTGGGGGATCAGAGTCCTCTGTGGCTTGTTCTTAACCTGGACACTGCCAGAGTAACAAGCTCACTGCAGTAAAATCTTATGGGGAAGCAGAGCTTTTTCACTACACAGAACACTGTCCCATTCATAACCCATAGGGACAGGTGTTGACCCCATGCTGAGATGAGAACAGTGAGGCTCAGAGGAAGGAGGGGTGACAAAAGCAGGGGTGAGGCTGACATGAACCCAGGCCTGTTTCCCAAGGGCCATAGCCAATCCTGTGTGAGACCAGGCTGCTAAGGGGTCAATGCGGAGCACAGGCCTCACCCAACCCCTTCTTATCCCACACTTACCTTGACCTCTTTCTCCAGGTAGTCACATAGCAGAATCTGGGGGTCGATGAGATAGTCAGGGGGATAAAGGGGCATCGAGTGCAGGGGCCGACGACTCACACTATTGCGAAAGGCTGCCCGGCGTGCAGCTTTGGGGAACACCAGCCTTCGGATGGGGGACACAAAGCCCTGGGGACAACAGAAGGGATAACAGTAATAACAGCACTGACTTTGTTGAGCACTTGCCATGGTCACTGTTCTACTGACATGACCTAACTTAGCTCTCTTTACTCTGTAAAAGGGGTGCCTTTGGGAAACGTTAGGTCCCGGAAATAGAGTTAGCTGAGAAGCTAATAGTGATGGGACTAGTAGCCCACTCTGTGCAATCCAGCCCCAAATCTCCATGCTTAACACCTGGTGACAATCAGGGTAAGGGAATGGGTCCAGACTGGGGCAAGTATAGAAAAAGTCAGTGTTGCTCAGTGATGGGTACATAGCTATTCGTTAAGCTATTCTCTGTGTTTTCCTAAAAGTTAGAAATAAGTGATTTAAGTCCACGCCAGGGGCACCTGCATAAAAATGGCCAGGATCAAGATTGGAGGTGCATATTATCGGGGCCCAGCGCAGAGAATCTAAATCTCTGGTGAAAGTCTGAGCACTGCTCTAGGGCAGCTGTTTTCAGTGTGTGCTTCCTGGATTAACAGCAGCACAGTGAAGCTGAGCAAAATGTAGATTCCCAGGCTCTATCCCAGATCCTCTGAACCCGAAACTCTGGAGGTAGGGCTCAGTGATCAGGATTTAATAAACCCTCTGGGTGATTCTGATGTGAGCCCAAGTATGAGAAACAAGCAGCTGCTCCCCACTCTGGCTGCATGCTGGAATTACTTGATTGGACAGCCTCTAAAACTCCAGGTGCCTAGGATGTACCCTAGACCAACAAAGCAAATCAGGAGTTCTGGAACTGGGATCCAGCCTTCACAACTCTTAAAGGCTCCTTAGGTGATTTCAGCGGCAGCCCACCTCTGAGCACATATATAAAATCTGTGGCACGATTTTTTTTTAGCCTCACAATAAGACAAGGTGAACAAAACATCACCCCTGTCTTTTAGGAGCTCACATTCTAGTTCAAGTAAATACACTATACACAAATCCACAAGTGCCTGTATTCATTCTTTCAGTGAATATTTATTCATGCCTGTGTGGCTTGGCCCTGGGCTGGGTGCTGGGATTCAGGGCCTGAACTGGACCCTGGCCTTGCCTCCAGGGTTCATGATAAATGTGAGATAAAAGACTGTGAGGTCTTTTATGCAGTTTTACATTACTTCATTCATTGCCCCCTCCCCTGTACCAGGGATCAAACTCATGATCTTGTGCTTGCCAGGCAGGGGGTGTACCACTGAGCTACATTCTACCCCTCACTGCCTTAAAAAAAAAAGTTGTTCTCCCTATTAGACTGTGAGCTCTGGGGAAGGAGCAGGGACCTTATTCGACTTTGCTCACCACCGCATCGTCACCAGCCCCTGGCACACTTCCTGGCACACGACAGGTGCTCAGCAAGTGCCTACCAGAAGAACAGAGCAAAAAGGGCACACACATGCCCTGGCTCCCTCCTGAGTGCATCGTGATCCACACAGGCACCTTTTAGGAGGCCCCTGAGCCAGGGTTCTTGGGGAATGAGGGCTCTGTGTGGGTGGAGTGGGGGAAGTTGGAATGTGAGGGGTTCTGTGACGCAGCCAGAGAGGCAGGTTAGAAAACTTCTCAGAGTCAGGGCAGGGTGGATCTTGGAGGAGTGAGGGGATGGCTCCCAGCAGAGGCCTTAAGAACTAGTTCTGTACAAAGATGGGGAGCAGTCAGGAGACCCAAGATGAGATAGGCTGCCTCCGAGCACAGAGTTGCCTGAGCTGGAGTGCAGGGGAGCAGGAGGATGGGTCTGCTGGGTGTCCGTGTGTCCCTCTGTCTGAGAAGCTACAGGAGGGAAACTTCAGGAAAACTAGAGAAGCAAGTTTCCTGGGGAAGTCCCTGTCTCTCTGTCTTTCTGTCTGTCCAGGGATGGCAGAGGCCACCAAGAGTGGAGAAACAAGTCAGGGAGTTCAGAGCCCAGAGGCCTGGCTGCTGGGGTAGAGAGGAAGTAAGGAGGAAGGCCCCACCTATGCCACCCGTCACCCCACCCCTAAGAGCCCCTTTCCCCAGCTTCAGGAACACTCCTCTGCCCTGCGTCCCGCTCAAACTCCCACCTACCTTCTTCCCTTTCTTGACTTCATACTCCATGGTGAAGCGTCCCCTGTTCTCCTGCCACCCTCGCCACCCCCCACCCTGTTCCTTTGTTCTTTTTCCTGCCTGGTCGGAAACTCCACCAGCACTGGAGTTCCTGCCCCTCCCGCCTGTGTGACAGTGGGGAAGGGAGGTGGAGGACATGGCTCCCCTGAAGCCAAAGGTGGAGGCCCAGGCCTCCAGCCAGAAGGGAAGCCGTCCAGGGGGCTTAGCCACTGGGACAGGCTGGGGAAGGGACCCCTGTGTTTGGAATCCAAATTTCGAAAATTTCAAGTTCCAAACCCAATTCTGCCACTGACCTTGTTATATGACCTTGGCCAGGAAAGTCACTTCCCCTCTCAGAGCCTATTGCCCCTTCCCCTCTCTAAATAGGGAGTAGCCCACTCCTCCTTCTCTGGGCTGCTGTGGAAAGAAATGAATGAGAGTGGGTATAGAGTACCATGTCCAAGCAAGATTTAAAACAATTCACCATTGCTATTCAGAGACAGTGTGTGTGGGCTTCGGAAACTGGCTGCCTGAGTTTGAATCAAGGCTTTGCCACTTACCAGGGTTATAACCTTGGGCGATTTCCTTAAGCACTGATGTTTCAGTTTCCCCATCTATAAAGAGAGCTAATACGAGTTTGACTTCAGGGTGACTTTCTAAGGATTAAATGCATACAGAGGAGCTCCTGGCACAGATGAATTACTCAGTAAATTTTAACTATTAGGGGTAGAGGTGTACCTTAGTGGAAGAACACTTGTCTAGCATGTGTTTAGTCCCCAGAACCACAAGCACACACACACACACACACACACACACACACACACACACACAGCCCTATACACAAACACATACACAAGCACACACGCGCACTAGCTATTTACTTTTCTATGGCTCATGGGCTGTTTTACTGTCTCTTGAGAGAATGTTAGGAAGGCAAGGCTTCTTTTGTGGTTCTGTACCAGGCACTGTACATATTTTGTCTCATTCCTTACCTTGGAATGGTACCTTGGGGTACCGTTATTCCTACCACACAGATTATTCTGGTTTTTTTTGGAGACATAGTCTTGCCATGTAGTCCAGGCTGGTCTTGAACTCACTGTGTACCCAGGCTGGCCTCAAACTCATGGTGATCCTCCTGCCTCAGTCTCCTAAGAGCTGGGATTACAGATGTGTGCTGCCATACCTGGCCCCGTATACAGATTTTGGTTTTTTGGTTTTTTTTTGGTTTTTTTGGTACGGGGAATCGAACTCAGGACCTGCGCTTGCCAAGCAGTGCCACCAAGTTAAATCCTCATCCCTAAGCTAAATCCTGCCCTGGCCCCCATACACAGATTTTCAAAACTCAGATTTAAGCATGGAGCCTAGCTCATTAAGGTCACAGAGTATGTAAGAGGACCTGGGTGTTTTGGCTGGTCTGGATCTGAAATCTAGTGTCCCTTACTTCTAGAATCTGCACCTTCTGCATTCTCCAACTAGGACACTTAGAAAGGTTCTTGGTGGTCCAGCCATACCATGCCCTGACACTTGGGTTCTGAAGGCTCAGGTTCTGGAATGCCTTTGCTATATGACCCTGGCCAGTTGCTTATTTATTTATTTACAGAGTTTCACCATGTAGTTTAGGCTGGCCTTGTACTCACTATGTAGTTCAGGGTGACTTTGAATGCACAGCTGGCCTCCTGCCTCAGCCTCCCAAGTGTTGGGATGATAGGTGTGTACCACCACACCTTGCTCCAGGCTTTTTATTGAAACCTCATTTTGCCACAGTATTACCTTCCCAATAGGATCCATAGTCCCCAAAGCTCTTTCCTGCTATTCAAAATACGGCAAGGAAGACACAAAAACACAGACAAGAAAGCAGCTGGAAAGTGTAATGTGCAGGTGTCGGGGCACTGAGCTGTGCTGCATTGTTTTTGAAAGCATATGTGTGATCCCTGCTGCCTCTGGATGTGGGAGCTACAGGAGATTGGGGGGAAATGGCCCCTGCTTAATACCAGCTCTCCCGACCTCTTCCCCCTGCTCCTCTACATCCTGATTGTCACCTTCCAACAGCAGGAAGTGAGGTCTGCACTCACCCTGCCAGGTCAACAGGAAGAGGCAGGGATGTGTGGGCCAATCCCTGATTCTATTCTTTACATCAAACTCACCTTCTACCCCTTGGGCCGGTCCAGAATCCCCACCGTCAGAGTGGCAACAGGCATCAAAGACGTTCTCTTACTCTGGCACTCCCATGGCTAGCTTTTGTAAGCCCTATCCTCTCCTGGGGTTCAGTTTCCCAGTCTATGAAATGGGACTTTATATTATTCCTTGACAGAACGTTTCTGAACTGCTGGGAATACCAGCTAAGACCAGAAGTGCTTCAAATGCCACTAGAGAGAGTTAACTATTCTCTGCAGTGCCCACACTAGAGCCATGAACAGATGAAGTGCGTGGTAATTGTCACTGGAAGTGGTCGGAGATGGGGGACCTATGGCTGAATATAAATGACCTTGAACACAAGTTACCTCATCTCTCAGAACCTCAGAGCCCTCCTGTGTCAAAAGCAGGATAATGATGACGCCTGCCTCAGAAGGCTGCTACGGGGATTAAATGTGAAGAGGAGCATACAGTGATAATATATATTATTAAAACTAGCTTGTGAATCAAAAACAAGGTGAGCCAAATAAAGTCCCCGTTTTCAGAGACAACTATGGCAGATAGGACTCACCTCCAATTGATTGACAGGGTTGCCTAGAGAGCTGTGTCGAGGATTATAAAAAGCAAACCTGCTCCCAGCAGGAAGAAAGGATTGATTATCAATGCCTGCCCTGGGCAGGAGAAGGGAACAGGGCAGCAGGGCCAGCAGTGATACATATGCCAACCCTGACTGCTTAGAGAAAGACACACACAGCAAAGAACTCCACTGTAAGGCAAGCTGCGTGTGTCGAAAAGCAGAAGCAGGAGCCACTCCTCCAGCCTGAGGCATTCCAGCCAAGCCCTGGAAGGGAAGGGAAGTAAGGCTGAGGGAACAGCTTGAGCAAATACCTGGTGCCTGATGTGATGCTTCTGGCAGCAAGGAACTGGCAGTCCACACAAAGGGGACCAGACAGGAAGGAGCATTATTATTGCTAGTGACAAGAAGTCCCAGAACAAGGGCTTTCTGGGCTGGGTAACTGAGCAGTTGAACAGTGGCATCGAGTTCCTCATACTTTTCTACTTTGCTGGTGTTGTGGGCTGAATTGTGCCCCCCCCTTATGTGCTGAAGCACTTAACCCCCAGGACCCCAAAATGTATTGAGGTTGGGCCTTTCAAGAGTTTATTAAATTCAGGTGCCTCGAGGGTGGTCCTAATCTCACCCTTGGAAGAAGAGAAAATGTGGGCATAGAGACATCAGGGGCAACTGGTAGGAAGACCATGTGAGGATGCAGCAGGAAGAGAAGACAGTGGGCTACAAGCTCATGAGAGGGGCCTCAGGAGAAGTCAA
This sequence comes from Fukomys damarensis, assembly GCF_012274545.1. Classification (NCBI taxonomy): domain Eukaryota; kingdom Metazoa; phylum Chordata; class Mammalia; order Rodentia; family Bathyergidae; genus Fukomys; species Fukomys damarensis. The sequence continues at coordinate 26,293,867 of NW_022900934.1, forward strand.
CCCTCCCACACCTTGGACTTGGACTTCTAGACTCCAGAATTGTGAGAAGACAAATTTCTATTGCTTCAAGCCCTTGTCTGTGGGTTTTGTTATGGCAGCCCTAGCAAACTAATACAGCCGGCAAAATGGCTGTAGCCACCATGGGAAAAACAGACATGAAGCCATCCAGCAAGATGAGACTGAGAGATTCCCCTCTTTTTTTTTTTTTTTTTTGAATACTGGGGATTGAATTCAGGGAGCACTAAGCTGCATCTCCACCCCCTTGTAAACTTTTCATTTTGGGATGGGGTTTTCCTAAATTGCCCAGGCTGAATGCCAACTTTTGATCCTCTTGGCTCAGCCTCCTGAGTAGCTGGGATCACAGGCATGTACCACCATGCCTGCCTTCTTTTGTGTCTTTTTTGTCATGAAGTAAAATCTTTTCCAGAGACTCTTCAAAAGATCTCTCCTGGGGAGCCAATGGTTCAGATGCATTAACCAGGATACATTTGATTGTAACAAAGACCCAAATGACAGTACCCTTAAACATGACAGAAATTTATCTTTTTTTTTCACGTAATAGCTGAGGCATGCACAGTACAGTACAGGTATGGCATGGGTCGGAGATTTAGCTCAGTGGTGCTGCCGCCTGTCTGGCAAGTCGCAAGCGCAAGGTCCTGAGTTTTATCCCTGAGAACTCCACATGTCATGACCTATTTTGCTGCATCACCACCATATGTGGTTCCTCCCTGGCAGCAACGAAAGGCCTAGAAATGTCTCATCCCCTTGTGCTCTCCACACAGCTTTGTCCTGCCAGTTGAAAATGCCACCTAGTTGCAAAAGAGGCTGTGAAATGTAGTCTTTTATCTCAGTGGCCACAAGCATAGCTAAAAGTTCCTTTATAGAAGGAAGGGGAGCATAGTACAGCAGACACTTGGCCCCTGCCCCCTCCCATAATATCTGGTCAGGAGAATTATCTTAGATCAATGCTTCACCTACTTGGGCATGCATCATAATCACTTGGAAAACTTGTCAGGCAGGTTGCTGCTCAGGAGTGCCACACCTGCCTGGCAAGCACAAGGTCCTGAGTTCAATCCCCAGTACCAGAAAAGAAAAAGTCAAAGACAAGTTGGCACTCCCCACCCATTCGTTAGCTGATTCAGTAGGGCTGGGGCCTGATCATCAGCATTTCTAACAAGTTCCATAGTGTTGCTGATCTGTGGACCACATATTGAGAGCCATTGTTTTAGGTCAATTATGGTTTTGCTCCTGAGGCCAAATTAAGGATAACATATTCTGAGTACTTGGAAGGGGGTCCCTAGGAAACTGAGGTTCTCTGCATGAAAAGATGGTGAAAAAGGCTGTTGGGTGGCAACCAGGAGAGTGTCATGGAAGCAGGTAGATGAGGGGCTTGGAAAAGCTCAGTGGGCCAGGCAGGACTCCTGGAGGTGAGGCTCAGGAGATATTTGGGACCCAGCTTGGGAAAAGTTAGCATCAGGTAAAAGAGTTGACCTTTATCCTGAAAGAGCTGGGGAACTATGGGAGGTTCTAAAGCAAGTAAACATCATGATCAGATTTGTGCAAGGATGCATTAAAGGAATGGTCCTTGGAATGAAGTCTTTAGACTACCTCACACCAAAGTCTCCTGGAGACCTTTTGAAGTAGATTTCCCAGCATGTTCTGTCTGCACTCTGGTTAAGGAGATGGAAATCTGCATTTGAAGAAAGCTCCCCTTGTCCTCCAAATAGTTTTTGATGCTCTTAGAAGCTTGAGAATGACTGGATTAGAGTGCAAATCCCAGAGGGAAGGATTTCTTAGAGGCAAGGCCCTCTACAAAATAAGCTCCTGTTTTATCTTTCTGTTTCACTGTATCTGGCACATAGTAGGCTCTCAGTACATACTTGTTTTAGTGGAGTTAGGAATCTTGATTGTGTCATGAACTCATTCTGTGACCTTTGACAAGTATGTTCTCAATTGTACCCTCTCTTTTTCCCTGTTACCTGTAAAATGGGTTTGGAGATAATCCCTAGACATGCTGGCCTGGGGTTCTGGATAATTGATGGAGATTTTATCCAATCAGCAAGGAAATTGCTTAATGTACTGCCCTCCCCCAACCAACTGTAAGGAGCCACAGAGATTGTGGTAAAAGTACCCATCCTTCCCCAACCCAGAATAGCCAAAACAATAGGACACAAGCAGCGTGTACTGAAATGACTTTTAATATCTCATGTTGCAGCAAAATTAAAAATATACAAAAAGTTTGTGGAGTACAAAAGAGTCTTAGTACAGAAGCCACAGCTTGGGGCCCCCTCCCGCTCCCGGGGGAAGCTCAGAAGGGCGAGTGGGGGTGAGGGGACTAGGAATGGCACAGATGTAAATATCAGGAAGTGGGACTGGGAGTAGGAAACAGAAGGAGCAGGGTGGGGGCTGATCAAGGAGGGAAGAAGGGACATAAAGGGAATCACCCGGAATTGTGCTGACAGAGGGAAATCAACCCCTCAGGCATGGCTAGTGATTCCTGGAGAAAAACTGGGGCAGGGAGGCTTCTGGTGGAACTTTCTCCTGAAGGACCTGGGTTCTGGTCCTACCCTGCCATCAGCTTTCTGTGAGACCTTGGGCAGGCTGTCTCCGGTCTCTGGGCCTGCCCCTTCCATAAAATACGATGCTGGACACCTTGAGCTGCCAGAGCCTGCCTGAGGGTCTGTGGAGGCAGGAATGGGCATCCATGAGTGCTTTTGAGAGTAACCAATAGAATACAGAACCGTCCCACCCTCAAGCCCTGGAAGCTCACCTGAGATCTTGGCAGCATTTACTGCAACCAGAATCTCATTTTGATTTAATGTGGCAAAATGAAACCTTCATCAAGAGGGGAGCCCCGCGTGGGAGAAAAGACGGATTTCCCTAAGCACAGGATCATCAGGGGTGAAAAGAGTAAGTGGGGCCCCAGGAATGGTTCCTGATCCTTGCAGTGGGCTGTTTGCCTGAGGCCCCTCCACGTTTGGGAGTTTAGCCCAATGCAGACAGGCAGAAAGAAAGCAGGACAGGAGGCCACGGTAGGACTGAATGGATTACGGAATTTAAGTGACTGGGGGATGGAGGGATCATCCTTTTCCCACCTGCTTCTGTCATTATCCTCTCTTTGTCCCGGCATCCCCTTCACTCTGAGATTATTGCAGTGTCCCTGGGTCCCCATCCCTCCAGCCTGGCCCGGGAGACCCTTACAGTGATTGTGCATAGAATAAAGGCCAGGGTTGCTGGGGACAGGACTGCTTTCTTGTCAGGAGAAGGTTGGGAGGGCGGGGGAGCTAAGGATAGGCAGTTCCCTATGTGCACCAGAGGCTTTTGTGCTAGGCAGGCTCTGGCAGCCCAACCAGGCCAGGACTCCCACTGTGTTCCGTTCCAGCTGCCTTCCTCTACTTGCCCCTACCTGCCAACCAAGGACTGGGAATGTCACATCCTTTTCAAACCAGAATGGTAGATTAGTCTCCTTTCCCCCTCCAGCCTAGGGTCTCAGAAACCTCTTTGGCTGGGAGAAGGGACTTGGGTTCTGGCCCCATAGCTGCCCATGTGACTTCACACTCAGTCTCTTCCACTGAGATCACAAAGCACTTCATTATGGAGACTGACAGCTCTCCTCCACCTGTACCCAGCTTGGGTGGGGGCGGAAGCAGTTCCCAGAGACCAACGTAGCATGGGGACAATGGGTCCCCCTTTCAGCCTTCATCTTGTGCCTAGACTCTACCCCTCACCTGATGCAGGTTTCTCCTCGCCAGTAGTACCACCTCACTGCAAAAAAGAGACTCCAGCCCCTAAGCTGCCCAGAGGCCCTGGGTGGGACCATAGCCCTTACCAGTTGGTGGTTCCGGAGCCAGGCTTTTTGTGGATTCCCCAAACTCCCGCTTCTTTTCAGCTGAAGTGGTGGGGGGTCCTTGTTTAAGATGGCCAGGTGACAGGAGTGTAGTTAAGCTGGAAGTCTCAGAGGAAGCCAAGGCCTCTGTCCCTGACTTTCCAAAAGGTTTCTGGGTTCTGCAGGGCTTCTCAGAATCGTCGAACTGAAGGTTTCAAACTGGTGGCCCCAGTCTGGGTATTTAGTTTGACCAGCACAATGTGTTTGTAAAAACCTGGACTTTAGTGCCAATGGGCAGGGCACACACTGTCTTGTTTGCCAGACGGCTCCCTCATCCCATTGATACCTCTACTTCCCTAGCTTGCATTTCCTGCAGACATTTGAGTTTGCAGGCCACAAACCTTCCTCAGAGGACCTTCTCCCCATGCCTGACGTCTCCGGGCAGGATCTGAAGAATTTTGATCTTCAGGGGGCTTTGGGGCTGCCGGACAAGCGCTTTCCTGTACATTCCCAGCTTCCTGGTCCTTACCTGGAGACCTAGGCCTCGCTTTCTCAGTCCAGGGAGACACAAGTGTCACAGGGAGCTGGTTGAGGGTAAGGAAATTTTGGGGTAAGTAAAAGAATGAGACACAGGAGAGGAAGGGACCAAGAAAGCCTCCCTTGTTGGGGAGCCCTTGCTAGAGAGGATGGAGGCCTGTGTTGCTCAGCTGGGTGGCTGTTACAAGGCACATGTTATGTCAGTGTGTGGATGTATGACAAAGGGTGCTTGGTGCCCAGACAGGTTGGGGAGAACAGTCAGCAGCCTATGGAGTCAGTTCAAGGGTGGCAGCTCAAGGAAGTAGGGAGACAGAAGTCTGCCCTGGAAATGGGGACAGTTCTCCTGGGATTAGATGCTAGGGCAGGGCCTCCTGGTGCTTTGGTACCAGAGTGTCTCTTCTCTTCTGTTCCTGGCAAAATTAAGACAAATCTGATGAGAGCTGTCACATCCCCAGGAAAATTGTAACTCTGGTACCGATTTCCTGTGTGATCTTGGGCAAGTGCTTGCCCCTCTCCAGGCCTGTTTCTCCTGTATAATGGGTGTGGAGGGCAGGCGGCTTAGGGAATCCCAAGAGCCCCTCTGGGTTATGGTTCTGGAGCCCTCTTTCACACCAGGGACTTTATAGGGATTCTGAGAAGGAACGAGTATCTAGGCTGGGGTGAGACAGGGAACGGGGAGTGAAGAACCCATGGGGTCTGGTTATGGCAGGGAAGACAGACAGGCTGAGGTAGATTGTGTCACAGAAAGGAACAGGAAACAGCTCCAAGGGGATGGCCCCTCTGGCAGTCTGATTCCTCTATCCCAGTGCAACAAGGGGATAGGTCAGCAGAGAGCGGGACCTTAGGCCAGGAAGAACAGGGTGGGTCCTGAAATTCAGGATCAGAAGGCTGAGCTGTCTCCTAAGGCTAAGAAGCAAAAGGTGAACACAACCCTCTCCTCTGGCTCTTTGATCCTGACCTTTTCTGGTGTTCAGATGTTCTTACATGCAGAGGTCCTGAGGGAAGTTTTGTGGGATTGAGTTTAAAAAAAATGTGGCTGTGATTCCCCTTTGAGCCTCAAGCATGACTAGCACTGCCAGCTCACTCAGGTCCCCAGCTCCTAGAGCTCCCAGAGCTGTGAAGGACCCCCAGATCTCAGGAAGGGTATTTCTAACTTTTCCTTCTGGGAAGCTGGAGGAGGCAGCCAGATGGGCCATTCCAGGACCCTGGAGAGTAAAATAACTCGCCAAGGGTGACCATCAGGTAACTGTGTTGAGCTTCAGTTTTCTCATCTGTAGAATGGGAAGACAACACCTCTGATTGGGATGTTGAAAGAAGGGGAAAGTGTGAGGGAAACAGCATGGGGTAAAAATTCCTGGCAGTTGGCTTTGGGGAAATAGGCAGTTGGGTTTGAGCCCCATCTGCGATGCTCATTGTGCAAAGGCTATGATGTGTGTGTAACTGACCATGGTCTTGGTTCTCAGGAGATAAATTGGGGCAGAGAATGAGGAATATGGGTGAGCCCACCAGAGTAGACCTACTTCGGGATAGGACCACTCCTTGCTCTTCAGTTCCTGAGGCTTCTCAGGAATCAAAGAAGCAGAGGAAGCAGGAAAAGCTTTCTGTGTTGCAGGAGGAATACACGCACCATCTTGGGCTGGTGCTTTCTGTGTAGCCACTGGTGGTGCCTGGGGCTGGGTTACTTGTATCATAGATGTGACGTGCTTGTGCATGTGCATATGTGCGTGTGTGTGTGCAGTCCTGCCCTCTTTGCCTCCTGAGCATGGCCCCCTCCTCACACCCTTAGCACATCCATCACCTATCGCCATTTGATGGAAATAACCAGCCATCTCGGGCCTTGAGAGCAGTTGCCACTCTGGGCCTCAGATTCCCATCTGCAACTTGGGAAGCTGAGCAGGGAGGGCTAAGCACCCCTTCTAATTTGCATAGTGTAGGATTCTCATGGCCTCCTTTGCCCCTAGCCAGGGTCTGCATCTGTCCCTAAAGTCCCCTGCAGGCCCCTCCTGGGGAACCCACCTTAGCTGCTATGGGGAATGGGAAGGGGTTCCATCTTCTGCCTAAAGTCTCCATCCCTCCAACCTATAGGACCACATATTTTCCCACCGCCACACTCCTGTACCCCATCTGGGACTGGTCCCTGGTTCAGGGGAGCAGCCCTGGATGTGTGGTCCCATGCATACCCCAGGATGCTCGGGCCATGGGAATGGACCACGAGTCCTGGGTGGTTATCAGATCAGAGACAATATAAGTCAGTTTCCCAGATACTGCCCCAGAGAGCTTAATCTGCAGGGTGGTGGAGAGCCAGGATTCATGTCATGTCCCCAGAGCTATTATTTTTCCTGCTGAGAAGCAGCTGGCAACTGAAATAGCTGAGTTCTGGGGACAGCTTCCTCTTTAGAAAGATGACTGTGGACCAAGATGGACAGGGACCTAGAACTCTCATAAGTCCCAGAAGTCTAGAACTGCAGCACCAGGCCTAGACTGTTTAATTTGCACTGGGTTCTAGGGCCCCATTCCCCTCAGCCACAATAGTGGACTCTAGTATCCCCCATAGTGGAGCAGTGTCCTTGCTCCTATATCCTTACCTCTCCTAGTGGAATATAGAGCATCAGCTCCCTAGGACATTTTATCAGCCATGTGTTCTTGAACTTCGTATAGAGCTAAGCATGTCTCTAGAATAGTTCCCGTTACATGTGCTGCCACCTCATGTGTATTTGAGCCCAGACAGAGTATCTTCCTAGACACTTTATCTGCTGTGTTCAAGACCTTCATCTGGAAGAAATGTTCCAGATGCTCATCTAGAACAAAGAATGGCTTCTTGAAAAATTCACCTGAGGTGTCTAGAACGTCATCCATACCAGTCCACAGCAAAGCATGTCTCTCGAGAAGCTCATGTTCCTTACTCTCTCTGCTCTGGATTGCAGATCCTTCACCCTGCCATGTTCCTGCCAGCCTGGGCCCTCAGGGTTCCTTCTCCTATCCATCTCTGCACCATCAGCCCCCACCCAACTACCCCCACCCGCTTTCCCTCCTTCAAGTCCCCTCTTGCTTCAGACCCTACGGGACATGCCAACCCTGTCCACAAGCTGTGCCAACTCACTCCCCACCTCCCACTGTGTCCTCCACCTCAGATTCTCTCCCATCACAGAGGCAGCCCACTCCATACAGCTGCTGGAGAGCAAAGGGCCTGGGCCATTGACTCGACAGTACCCTTCCTCTGCTAGGTCCACCAGGGGTGACAGGTGGGCAATGCCAGGCAGGAGCAAGGGCACCGGCCCCTGCATCAGACATGATATGGAGGCCCCAATAAAAATGGGGTAGCTCATGAAGAATGTAGCACCAGTCAACTCCCTGGGCCCTGGTTCAGTGGACTTTAGGGAATGGGCCGCAGGACTGAAAACAGAACCTGGGGCTGGGGCCTCCCCTGAAAGGCTGCCCCCAATCCTAAATGAACCCAACGATGGGGCCACTCTATCCTTGGACCAACAGGTCCACAGCCCGGTGGCCCTCAAACTCTGGGTCAACACTGTGGTTGATGTGGGATCACCACATCTGTCCCCTTTGGGGGAAGACTGTGGCCTACACCGTGGTCTCATATTCCAGCAGCTCCTGGGAAGTCCCCATGCTCCGGTACTGCAACCGGGGTGTGGCAGGTGAGGAGTACTCCAGTGCCAAAATGGTCTTCCGGAGCCGGCGGTCAATAAAATGAGCATCCCATGCTGGGTACTTCTTACGAGGCAAGTCAATCCGAATGACAGGCACCTCTGTCCGCACAGGCCGAGCTACTGGTGTGGGAGGCAAGCCAGGCCGCACCTGGAAGACAGGTGGCGTGGGGGTCCCTGCACGCTCACCCCCCATTGAGGCCCCATCCCGTTCCGTGCCTGTAGTCCTTGGCAGGGACCTTGGGGGACTTGTGACAGCATCCGCTGGTGGGCCACAGGGCCTAGGGGCCTCAGGGAAGATGCAGCCAGGCACCTGGGGACCCAGCATGGGCCCATTGGGGTGCAGGAGACAATAGTAGACGCACATGAAGAATATGCCCAGTGCGAAGCTGGAGGCCACCACGCAGACCAAGAGGAGTGAATGGAAGTCAAAGTTGCGGCTGGAGTACCAGAAGCCGGTGAGCGCAGCATTCTCCAGCAGGGTGACGCAGTAGTACAGGGTCATGCGGCGGCGGCTACGCCCCTCCTTGACATTGAACCAGCAGAAGATGTAAATGACGCCTACCACCATGTTGTAGATGATTTCCTCCCACTTGGACATGCAGAAGTCAGTCTCTCCCTGGATGACCCAGAAGGTCATGACGCACCAGTGAGCCACAATGAAAATGCCAAAATAGAGTTTATAGACACTGGCAAAGAGGGCAAAGGCCAGGCTTCGGGCTGCAATGGTGAACAGGTGCCACAGCACCTGGGCCACAGCGCCCTTGTAGGACAGGGGCCGCTTGTCATCCCTTGAGTCCCGCAGCACCTTCTGGTAGGAGGCCAGTGTCCATGCCAGGGACACAAGGGAGGCGGAAGTAGAGAGGGCTGTAGAGACAGGGTGAGGGTGGGGTGGGCTGGGTTAGGGTGGGTCTGGGTGGGGGTCTGGGGAGAGCAGGAGGGGAGGTTCTGAGGTGTGAGGGAATAGTCTGTTGGGGAGTACAGGTATGGAGAAGGCCAGGGTCAGGCTCTTCAAGAGCCGTGATGGCGAAGTGAGGCAGGATGGGGTCGGCTACTTCTCTGGTTGGAGGAGCATAAAAAGGGAGATGGAAGTTGGGTGATTTTGATCCCCACAAGAGTCAAGTCTAAGACTCTAGTTTGGGGTCATTAGGTTTCAGGGGCCATTGTGGGTGGGTGGGAAATTCAGGTGCAGGACTGGGAGTGGAAGAGGAAGTAAAGAGGGAGTCGTGATTAAGGCATGGAGGTGCTAGGAAGGGACCTTGGAAGATACAGCCCAGCAGGACGAGGCTGGGTATGGAGGATACCTAGAGCTGAGCAGAGTTAAGGGGTGGGGAGAAGATCTCATATGAGATCTTGTGTTTTAGGCGAGGGATTCCTAAGGGGCATGAGGGGTGGTGATGTAGTCTTTTGGGAAACTGCAGGTGGTTTGGGCAGGGTCTGGGTGGGGAAAGCACTAGGTGCTCTAGAGACAGGGAATGTGGCTTTCCTGTGTCCCTGAGGGCTGGCCTGGAGTGTTATGGAAAGTGCAAGGTGGGGGTGAACAGGACTAGTGTGGGAGAGGGGACGAGGGAAAGGGGACTGGGAATAAGCCTTGGAGGGGGCCCAGAAGCCCTAGTGGACTGGTTCCTTCCAACTAATGGCAAGAGGGTGGATGTGTGGGGAAGGGCCCCCAGGCGGGGATCAGGACAGTCTGGGGAATGAATGGGGCAGTGGACTTCTACACCAGCCTGCAGTGTGTTGAGGGTGCGAAGGGCAGACATGGGATCTGGTTTGCCCTGGCAGTGGAGAAGAGGGAAAGCAGGTGGGAGGCACCAGGGGGCCTGAGGGGTGGCAAGAGGTTGAAGGGTCAGATACAGGCGCCATGGGACAGGCCTGGAGTGGGGAGAGTAGACGGCGGGCTCCCTAAAGTATGCCAGGGGCACTGAGGGCGGGAAGGGGCAGGGCTTCCCCCAGGGCCCGCAGCAGGGGCAGGGCGGGGAGGAGCGGGGCGGGGCTCTGCTCACCCGGCAGCAGGTCGGGCTCCCCGCGTTTGTCCACCAGCAGGCTGAGCTGCAGCACCAGCTGCGGCGCGCTGCGCAGGAAGGTCTCCAGCAGGCGCAACATGCTCACATCAGCGCTCTCGAACAGCATCCGCCAGTAGAAGTGGCGCCGCAGCCGTTCCCCACGCCAGCGACTCTGCAGGCCCAGGTACAGGGCGTGCAAGTACCTGCGGGAGGCACGCGGCGCTCAGCGTCTGGCTCTCTTCAGACCACGCCCTTCCACCCGCCCCAGCGGGGCTGCCAGCGCAGCGAGAGTCCCTCCGCGTGCAGCTGTAAAATGGGCAGGCAGAAAGGATCACCTGGGGGTGGATGGGAGCAGGCCTCGGCTCGTTAGCTTCCTGGGCGGAGGCCCTTGATACAGCATTATCACCGACATTAGGGGGCTGGCCTTGGCGGGGGGGGGGGACTGACACCAGAGAGGGCGTACACCAGCTCTATTATCATCCCCATCTTGTAGAAAAGGAAACTGAGACCCAAGGAAGCTTATCATTTGCTCAAGGTACCACAGCAGGAAGCAGTGGAACCAGGATTCAAACCCAAACCCAGGCAACACTCTGACCATTAGGGTGCATTGCCTCATACTCAAGTCATAAAGGGTTTTGCCCACAGGACTACTTCAGTAACCCTTCCAGTTCTGCAGCAGCCACTTTTTGGCCTATCCCTGATCTCAACTCAGTGCACAGGCAGCTTACTTCCTCCAGGGAGTTGAGACCTTGCTGGTTCCTCTTCTGACACTTCTACCAACAAATCTTGTGGCTTCTGGTACTCTGCACAGGGCACAGATTCCAGGGTCCTTAGTGCCCTCTCATACTGCTGAGCTTTTATACCTGCTACTCCCTCCTCCTGGAATACCCTGCCCTGTCCCCCAGCCCCCCAGCCCCAAACCTGGAGAAGTCTTGCTTTTCTTCCAAAGCTCTGCTTTTAAAGAACTTCTTTCAGGAAGCTGCTATCTACTTTCCACCGGGAGTAGCCTCCCCCAAGCCTCGTTGCAGTGGGTTAGGACTGCCTGATCATGCATGCAGTTCCACAAACTGAGCTGCAGGACACTGAGTAACTGTGCACCTTCAGTACTACTCGTACAGTAGCTGCTCAGTCCACAGTGGGCTGCATGAATGCAACTTATGCAAGTCTGCTGAGTTGACTAGAATGCTGGTAACCTGGGGAGCAGCCAGAAGAGGAGAGGAACTCTGAGTCCTGAGTCCGTTTCCTGACTTTGCTTCTAACTTACTAAACAAGACTCTCCCCGAGCCCTAGTTAGTCTCTGGCAAAGTAGCTGTGAGGATTGAATAGATGGGAAACTAGTTTGCATATCATAAAGTGCAGCACCCATGGAGGATGAGATGTCATCTGTCCACACAGATCTCTGGGTTCACTTTCCCCTCTCCTGCAGAGCAGGTGCTCTCTGGCTGTTGTGCCCACAGACTCTGCCCCTTCCCCAGCCTCCCAAACTCAGATTCATGGGGCAGGCAGGCACTTTGCTGAAATCATACAGCAATTCTCTGAGAGTGGCCTCCTCGGGAAACCAGGCAGGGAAGTCCCAACACAGATTTAGTGACCTTACTGCCCGGATCTGAAACTGGGGAGCCTGGGATTTGGGGAATCTATTCTCAGATGAGAAGTACTGACATTTCCAGTGTGTTATTTGGGAACCAGGGGGCCAACTGTAGTCACAGTGTACTGTTAGCCCAAGGGAGGAGGTGATGTACCATGGGACCAGCTAAAACCACGTTTCCTCAAAAGGGTATCTTGCTCTTAGCAGCAGTGTGGCAGTCTGTGGGCCTTTGTTTCCATTGGCCAATGAGAGGGATGAGCTTGATGGCCTTGGGAATCCTTTCAGACATGATATTCTGGAGCCCACAGTCTCCCCACGGTATGCGGCTAGGAACCCCTCCTTTAGAGCCTTCCTCCCCATCCCCAGTCAATGCTGTAGACACACCCTCCACATGTTACAGGTTTGGCATCCAAAAACGAGGAAGGGCCTGTTCCCTTCAAAGCTGATTTGGGAAATATTAAAGGCCCCTCAATCCAACTCTCCCTTTCCACACTGGAATTCCTTCAGCCCTTTCCAGCTTCTTCATTCACACTCACTGCTTACACACTTCCCTCCCTCCTGATGTGAGTCCCTCAGCTTCTGAGCAGCTCCGGATGTGGATTTTGTTTCTTCTGATGAGCAGAAATTTGTGTCCCTTTATCTTCCATTCTCTGGGCCCCCTCCCACCTTCCACATAATGATTTCTGCAGCCAGAAATGTTCTTTGCTATTTATGCAATAGCAAGTGTATTTTAACCACCTGTTTTGTGCCCTCACATTTCTCACAGTCTCACGGCAGGAGGGACAGGAGACAGGTAAGAGGCAAAACAGACACTACACGATGCTTTGGAGCCCTTAGATTTTTGTTTTGTTTTGTTTTGTTTTTGTACTGGGGATCAAACTCGGGACCTTGCTCTTGCCAGGCGGGCACGGAACTACTGAGCTAAATCCTCCGTCCCCAGAGATGGGTATCTCTCAAGGGTCAGGGAAAAGTCAGGGAAGCCTAGAGGAAGATCTCATTTTTAAAGCAGGGATCAGCACTTGAAGGCACCGAAGAGGTGGAAGGGCATCCTTAGCTGACACAAAGGTGCAGAGGTAAGAGAGCACAGGACATAGGGCAATGGCCAGTGGCTTGCTGGGCCTGGACAGGAGGGCTTTAATAGGAAAAAGCACAAAAGGCTAGAACTGTAAAGTGCAGCACATTCTGGACATGGAGCGGCTGGCAGTGTAGCTTAAGGTAGAACACTTCCTTGGCCACGCACAGGGCCCTGGGTTTGAGCCCTGCACCATTAAAAATATCTGGACTGCAGAGTTTGGATTTTATTTTAAATCTGAATTCCATCCCAGAATCAGAGGTGATGTTATCAGCTCAGTAGCTCTGAAACCTGGCTCTGGAGACTGGCTTGGAAGGAAGCCAGGAGAAGCTGGGGTTTGGTCCAGGCCTGCAATGACAAGGGCTGAGCTGGGGACATAGGAGGGACAGAAAACAGACCTGGAGTGGCTAGAAGTGGGGGGCTGTGAGAGAGGCTAAGATGGCCCCTCAGGTTCTGAGGGGCCCAGAACATAGCCATCTTCCCTGGCCTCCACCTTTTCTGCCTTCCCAGCCCTTTCCCCGCATCCTCCACTTCCACGGCTCTGTCTTTGAACAGGAAGGAGAGACCAGCTGGTCCAATGTGAAAGGGCCTGGGGAGTTGGGGGAGGGTGACACCCTGGAAGTTTCTCTGGGGCTGGAAGACCATCTGTTTCCGGGCCGGGTCAGCAAGAGGGAGGCCCCGGCTCCAGGCCAGCATCCATTACCACCTGGCGGCTGCCTGCCCATCTCCCCACCCACTCCTGCCCTCTCCTCTGCCAGCTCCCCGCTCACGGCAGACAAAGGGCTCACACAGCTCAGGGCTGCTGTGGCCAGGAACAGGGACAGGAGTGGAGAAGAAAGGAGGCCTGAGTCCTGGGCAGGTGGGGTCAACAGGGAGTGCAGAGATTTCACTGTGGCCTGAGGATGAAAGGCAGATTCTGCCTCACTTAGCCCCTTTTGGCAACATGACCCAAACTGGCAGTTCTTTCCAGCCAGCATGAACTGCTCACTGCCAAGGACCTGCGAGATGTTCACGGACCTAAGAGAATACTTAAAGTCTGAAAAAAAAGAATTGGCTCCAAAACATAGGGAAAAACTGCAGAATCAAAATTAATAAATGTTTAATTAAATGTCTGCAAAACAGAACATAATGTCAGCCAGTCAACTGCAATTTGGCTTTTATCTGGTTATGTATAATTTACATTTGATGTTTGATGTGGTTGCATTTTAATATGCCTGATAGATGTTGAGCCCGCGAAGGTCTTAAAACAGTCCTGCCCAGAACATGCAACCTAATCTCCCTGGCCTCAGTTTCCCTTTCTCTAGGACAGGGCCGGCACTTGCCATTCTGCCTGTAGCATGGTTGCTGGGTGAAGATCAGAAAGGAAAGACGGTGGTATCCTGGGCTTATGGGTTTATGACCCAGCCTTGCCCTGGACTTTCTGTATCTCTGGGTGGTCTCTCTGCTTCTCTGAGCCTTATTTACTTCCTTGTTGTGAACATTAAATTAAGTGACAGACTGGAAAATAATTTACAAACTGTCGAGGGATTTTGTGCCCAGAGAGCAGGGGAACATACACTGGATAGAGGTCTCAGGCTCTTCCTCACCACGAAGCAACCTCTCTTGGGCTTCCTCCAGGAAGCCCACTCAATTTGGAAGGAAGGTGAGAGAAGTTGATGTCACCACCCACGGATTACTTACCATCTCAAGGCAAGGAATCTAGATCCGAGGGGAAGGGATGTACATTTGCTTTTTTTTTCTTTTCCTGATACCGACGATCAAACTCAAGACCTTGCACTTGCCAGGCAGGTGTGGTTCCACTGAGCTACTGAAGGAAATGAGCTACATCCCTGGCTCATACATTTGCTTTTTGCCAGAACATACCTTCATCCGTCTATCTCTCCAGCGTCACTGCCAGGTGCAGGTGACTTATCTTTTGCCTGGACAACCACAAAAGCCTTCTCTGTGGGCTCCTTCCCCCTGCAGTCCACTCCCCACATGCATCCAGAACCTGTTGGATCACATCATACCCTTTGAAAAGCCTTCCAGAGGCCTCTGGCACACTTGGAATCAAACTCGGGCTTCTCCCCTCAGCTTGCAGGCTCCAACCATGCAGCCTGACCGTTTCTCTCACTGCATCTTAAACCACCGTCCATGTGTTCACCACACTCCAGGTTCCCTGGAAGGTCGAGCCAAACTTGTTCCTGAGGCAGGACCTTTGCACTTGCTGCTTGCTGAGCCTGGAACACCCTGCCCCCATCCTGCAGTGGTTGGCTTCTCATCAGCTTATTCATCACCTTCTTAGAGACGGCTTCAGGCCACTTCCTCCCTCAGCAAATCACTCTAGTCTATCAAATCCTCCCCTCTTACTTTGTGCTTAACATACTGTGTAATAACTTTATTTATTTATTTAGACATTTGTTTTTTATTCTATCACTGGGGATCTATGAGGGCAAGGACCTTATCTATTTTAGTCACCACTGTGTCTCCTGCATTTGCGCGTGTAGTAGGGCACCCAATCAATATGTGCTGAAGGAATGGATAAATGTGAATGTTTGCTTGTGTCTCCCTCTTGATCTTGGAGGGCCCTGGGAGTTCTCTACCAGAGTTTACATAAAGCCAGGATACTTTGCTGGTTCTTCCTGTCTTCCCTTACTCATTTCAGTCCTTCCTCCTCTAGGAAGTCTTCCTTGATGCCTTTCCAGTATAGCTAGGTCTCCCTTCCTCCAACAATTCTCAGGCTTAATGGTCTGAGGCCTAGTGTCAGTCAAGCACTAAAGTCAGTGCCTTGACCTAATAGGCTAGTTCTGCTGCCCGTTTTATAGATGAAGAGGAACTCAGAAGTCTATTTTGGATCTAATTTTCTGACCCCAGTCTTGTGCTAAGAGGAAGCATGTCCTGGGAGAAACTGGAGGAACAGATGCTCTGTTGGGGTTTAGGGCAAAAAAAAAAAAAAAAAAAAAAAAAAAAAAAAA